>NC_142437.1:111834423-112138653 GCF_059453495.1 Arachis ipaensis
CCAGGATGGTCCATTCGGAAAGCATGTCAGAAGGACACCTTTTGGTCAGTCCTTTGTATCTCTCCCAAGCTTCATAGAGGGATTCACCTTCTTTCTGTCTGAAGGTTTGAACATCCACTCTAAGCTTGCTCAGCTTTTGAGGAGGAAAGAACTTGGCTAAGAAAGCAGTGACCAGCTTATCCCAAGAGTTCAGGCTATCTTTGGGTTGAGAGTCCAACCACACTCTAGCTCTGTCTCTTACAGCAAAGGGGAAAAGCATGAGCCTGTAGACTTCAGGATCTACTCCATTAGTCTTAACAGTATCACATATCTGCAAGAATTCAGTTAAGAACTGAAAAGGATCTTCAGATGGAAGTCCATGAAACTTGCAGTTCTGCTGCATCAGAGAAACTAATTGAGGTTGCAGCTCAAAATTATTTGCTCCAATGGCAGAAATGGAGATGCTTCTTCCATGTAAATTGGAATTAGGTGCAGTAAAGTCACCAAGCATTCTCCTTGCATTATTATTATTTTCGGCTGCCATCTCCTCTTCTTGTTCGAAAATTTCTGAAAGATTGTCTCTGGACTGTTGTATTTTAGCTTCTCTTAGTTTCCTTTTCAGAGTCCTTTCAGGTTCTGGATCTGCTTCAACAAGAATATTCTTGTCTTTGCTCTTGCTCATATGAAAAAGAGGGACAGAAAAATAATAATAATAATAATAGGGATCCTTTTTACCATAGTATAGAGGTCCCTGTGTGAATAGAAGAAAAGAAGAAGAGAAAATCTGAACTCAGAGAGAGAGAGGGGGTTCGGATTTTTGGTGAGTGAGGAAGAGATGTTAGTAAATAAATAAACAAATAGAAGAAGATGAGAGGGGGAAGTGAATTTTCGAAAATAATTTTTGAAAAAGGTTAGTAATTTTCAAAATTTTAAAATCAAAAATTAAAATAATTAGTTAATTAAAAAGAAATTTTGAAAAAGAGGGAAGATATTTTCGAAAATTAGAGAGAGAATTAGTTAGGTAGTTTTGAAAAAAATAAGAAACAAACAAAAAGTTAGTTAGTTAGTTGAAACAAATTTGAAAATCAATTTTGAAGAGATAAGAGGATAAAAAGTTAGAAAGGATATTTTGAAAATCAAATTTTTGAAAAAGATAAGATAAGAAGATATTTTTGAAAAGATATGATTGAAATTAGTCTTTGAAAAAGATTTGATTTTTAAAATCACAATTAATGACTTGATTCACAAGAAATCACAAGATATGATTCTAGAACTTAAAGTTTGAATCTTTCTTAACAAGTAAGTAACAAACTTGAAATTTTTGAATCAAAACATTAATTGATGATGTTATTTTCGAAAATTATGTGATAAAGATAAGAAAAAGATTTTTGAAAAATATTTTTAAAATTTTTGAAAATAACTAAGAAAAATGAAAAAGATTTGATTTTTGAAAAAGATTTTGAAAGAGATAAGATTTTTAAATTGAAAATTTGATTTGACTCATAAAAACAACTAGATTTTAAAAATTTTTGAAAAAGTCAAATCTAATTTTCGAAATTTATGAGTGAAAAAGGGAAAGATATTTTTTTGATTTTTGAATTTTTAATGATGAGAGAGAAGAACATGAAAATGATGCAATGCATGAAAATTTTGGATCAAAACAATGAATGCATGCAAGAATGCTATGAATGTCAAGATCTCACCAATAACACTATGAAGATCATGATGAACATCAAGAACATAATTTTGAAAATTTTTATATGCAAAGAAAATATGCAAGACACCAAACTTAGAAATCTTTCATGTTTAGACTCTATGGATGCAAAAATGCACATGTAAAACAAGAAAAGACACAAAACAAGAAAACATCAAGATCAAACAAGAAGACTTACCAAGAACAACTTGAAGATCATGAAGAACACCATGAATGCATGATTTTTTGAAAAATGCAAGATGAGTATGCAATTGACACCAAACTTAAAATCTGACTCAAGACTCAAACAAGAAACACAAAATATTTTTTTATTTTTATGATTTTATGATTTTTTTTTTTGGATTTTTGTATATTTATATTTTTTTTCCGAAAATAAGGGAGAAATTTTTTTTTGAAAGATTTTTGAAAATTTTTAGAAAAGAAAACAAAAAGAAATTTACCTAATCTGAGCAACAAGATGAACCGTCAGTTGTCCAAACTCGAACAATTCCCGGCAACGGCGCCAAAAACTTGGTGCACAAAATTATGATCTCAGGCAACGGCGCCAAAAACTATGTACGCACGTCTTGATAAATCGTTTTTCATTCACAACTTCGATACAACTAACCAGCAAGTGCACTGGGTCGTCCAAGTAATAAACCTTACGTGAGTAAGGGTCGATCCCCACGGAGATTATCGGCTTGAAGCAAGCTATGGTCACCTTGTAAATCTCAGTCAGGCGGATATCAAATAGTTATGGAGTTTTTGAATATTAATAATAAATAGACAGAAAATAAAGATAGAAATACTTATGTATATCATTGGTGAGAATTTCAGATAAGTGTATGGAGATGCGTTCGTTCCTCTGAACTTCTGCTTTCCTACTGTCTTCATCCAATCAATCTTACTCCTTTCCATGGCTGGCTCTATGTAAGGTCATCACCGTTGTCAATGGCTACATCCCATCCTCTTGTGAAAATGGTCCAAATGCTCTGTCACAGCACGGCTAATCATCTGAGGTTCTCGATCATACTAGAATAGGATTCACCCTCCTTTTGCGTCTGTCACTACGCCCAGCACTCGCGAGTTTGAAGCTCGTCACAGTCATTCAATCCCGGAATCCTACTCAGAATACCACAGACAAGGTTTAGACTTTCCGGATTCTCATGAATGCCGCCATCAATCTAGCTTACACCACGAAGATTCTGATTAAGAGATCCAAGAGATACTCATTCAATCTAAGGTAGAACGGAAGTGGTTGTCAGGCACGCGTTCATGGGGAATGATGATGATTGTCACGTTCATCACATTCATGTTGAAGTGCGAATGAATATCTTAGAAGCGGGATAAGTTGAATTAAATAGAAAAACAGTAGTACTTTGCATTAATCTTTGAGGAACAGCAGAGCTCCACACCTTAATCTATGGAGTGTAGAAACTCTACCGTTGAAAATACATAAGTGAAAGGTCCAGGCATGGCCGAATGGCCAGCCCCCAAAACGTGATCACAGGATCAAAAATACAATCCAGGATGTCTAATACAATAGTAAAAAGTCCTATTTATAATAAACTAGTTACTAGGGTTTACAGAAGTAAGTAATTGATGCATAAATCCACTTCCGGGGCCCACTTGGTGTGTGCTTGGGCTGAGCTTGAGTGTTACACGTGCAGAGGTCATTCTTGGAGTTGAACGCCAGTTTGTAACGTATTTCTGGCGTTCAACTCTGGTTTGTGACGTGTTTCTGGCGTTTAACTCCAGACAGCAGCGTAGAACTGGCGTTCAACGCCCTTTTACGTCATCTAAACTCAGTCAAAGTATGGACTATTATACATTGCTGGAAAGCCCTGGATGTCTACTTTCTAAATCAATTGGAAGCACGCCATTTTGAGTTATGTAGCTCTAGAAAATCTACTTTGAGTGCAGGGAGGTCAGAATCCAACAGCATCAGCAGTCCTTCTTCAACCTCTGAATCTGATTTTTGCTCAAGTCCCTCAATTTCAGCCAGAAAATACCTGAAATCACAGAAAAATACATAAACTCATAGTAAAGTCCAGAAATGTGAATTTAACATAAAAACTAGTGAAAACATCCCTAAAAGTAACTAGATTCTACTAAAAACATACTAAAAACAATGCCAAAAAGCGTATAAATTATCCGCTCATCACATGCTACTCGCCATAATAAATAGCTCCTCCCATAATCTTCTACAGTTATTTTCCTGAGAGCTGGCATATATTGTAGTGAGCATCCAACTTCTTTAGTTATTCACACTAATTTGTCCTATTCTGTCTTAATAAATACCCTTATCTGATTTAAAGTAACCAAATGGTTGTCCTTTCACCATGACAGAAAATAATATAGTTGTTACAAGTTCTTTAACCAAACCAATCTATCTCTAAAGTCCAATTTACCCATAATAAACCACAAAAATTATAACTAAACTCTATCACAAGCTTTACTCATATTTAGCTTAACTGCTATATCATTTGAACTTCCATTCTACAATATAGATGTGAATCTCTGGGAAATACAAAGCTTAAGCAGTTTCTGGATCAATTTCAATTCTACTGGTTATGTAGGAGATTGAAATCAATTGCATCTTTTAGAAAGTATATATATAGAGTAAACTTTTTATGAATCCAAATCCTCTATGCTTAAATAGAACTTGCAGTCACACAAAGAGAGATAAGTTATCTATCCTCTAATAACATATACGAGTCCATCAAGTTCAGATATGCCTTTCTCATTGTAACTAACTGCAGCTATGCCTCAGGCCTTAACTATAGTGGATCCAAATCAACCATTTAAAAGATAAATAGCTAAATGAAAAGCAATAGGTCATGATTTCTGCAATCAAGGTAAAAAGGTTGAAAAGTGAGATTTGAATGCGATCTTGAGCTCAAATGAAATGCAGGAGACTTAACCAAAAAGCTGTGATCCAAATGGATGTCTGGTCCTTTGATTTTAGAGCTTCCCGCATCATAAATCCATAGTTCACCATTGTTTTGACTGTACCCTCATTTCTCCCACAGCCGCACTTCTGAGAGACCTCAATCACCCAATCTCTCACTCTGAGTCTCCCTTCCTTCCTTGCAGCTGCCCAACCTCATGACCTCATCTCTGCTTCACCGTCGTTGTCCTCTGTTTCGCTTCACCCTGATCTGCGTAATTTGGTCAATCTGGTGAGCATTTTTTCTTTCTTTCGTTTTTAATTTTTATTAATTAGTTGATAATTGGTTTACAATTAGTTGATTGTGTTGGTAAAGATGTAGAAGAAGTAAGTCCTTTTAAAAACCTTGTTGTGGGGCTTCCTTTTAATCAGGAAAGACCAAGGTTCTGAAAACCGGTTTGAATCGGTCGGTCGAACCAGTCGAACTGTGAACCGGTAAAGAAAGCGATTCAGATAGAAGTCATAACTGCATGTTTTAAAAACCGTAAATGAATCGCTGAACCGTCCGGTCGAACCGAACCGGGACCCGGCCGGTTTTCTCCTTTTGAACATAAACGGCGCCGGATTCACTAAAAGGTAGCCTAGTAACCCTAATCCCCTCACTCACTCACGAAGTCACTCACTACCAGAGGACCATGCAGCAGCATCTCTTCCTTCGAGCTCCTCCCTCACTCCCTCCCTTGCTCCGTCCAACCACCGTCGTGTCACCGCCGCCGTCCGTGCTTCTCTAATGTTGTCACAACGCCTCTGTTCAGTCGCTTTCCGCCGCGCTTCTGTGTCTATTTTGTCGAGCTTCCCCTTTGTTTTGCCGTGCTTTTTCCACCATTTTGCCGTGCTTCCGCCGCGCTCCAGTCATCGCCTTCCAGCCTCTGTTCAGCTTCAGTTCCATTGCGTGGTACAACCTCTGCTCAGCCGTCGTTACGCCGCAGCTCAGCCTCCTTTCCGCCGCAGCTCAGCCCTCTGTTCAACCATCTTCGTTGAGTTATAAAGTTCTAGCTCCCTCTCCTTCCTCTATTTTTAGTTATTGTTTTAGTTTGTCGTTGTTTTAATTGTTAGGTTGCTGTTCCAGACTTAGAGCTTTTATTTTGTTGTTGGTTTGCTGTTTTGTTAACTTGTTTTGTTGTGGTGTTGTTCTTGACCTTGTGATTGTTAGATTATTGTGTTATTATATCAGTGGTAGATTTTGATCTATGTATTAAACTACTCTTCCACCTTAGCTCATGACAATAATAAAGAAGTCTCGTAGCCCATAAATTCAGCCCAACAGAATACATAAATTCAATTACAATTTTAGTCTTTATTATTTTATCTTATCTTATCTTTAGTTGTTCTTACCTTATCTTTATTTGTTTTTATCTTTCTTAGGCCAATGCTCTATATATATTTAGTTTTACCTTCATAACACAATTCAATTCAATCAATCAAGAAATACAAAGTATAATATTATTCCTCTCGTCTTTTCTTATTCTTTCACAATTTTATCATGGTATCAGAGTCTTGGTATCCTCCTTGAAGAGGATACATAAGCTATCATCTTTCCGGTGAGAAATCACCCTACTTCTTTTTCAACCTCCTCCCACGATGAATGATCAATCTTTTAATTTAGCGCAGCAACCAATCTCTATTACATCCATCCAAGTAAAACTCTAACATCAGTCTTGGTTACACCTGTTCTAACAGGAAACAACTATCATTCATGGAATAGTCACTATGGCATATTTGCGCCTTCTTCCGACAGTTTCATTTGCACCTTCTTCCGAGAGTTTTGTCTACATTCTATTTCAGCAGTCATGTCTGCATTCTATTTTAGCAAGTTCAATCTACATCTGTTTTAGCAGTTCCATCTGCACTCTTATTGTGCTTCACGCGCCCTTTGAAGACCAATCTTATTGCGCCATACGCGCCTTCTGAAGAAAAATCTCATTGCGCTCTACGTGCTTATTTTTTATTTTTTTATTTTTTTGAAGATCACAGCATCTCCTTTTATATTTTTGCCGCCGGCTGGCAGCTCAAGCTTTGCCGCACGCATTTTTCGAAGATCGCTGCTCAAGCACAGCATCTCCTTTTATATTTTTGCCGCCGGCAGCTCAAGCTCTGCCGCACGCATCTTCCTCCGTGTCACCACGTCAGACGCTCAACAATTTCATCGGACCTTATCCAAGCTGTGGATTATTGACATCTTCCATCCACCAGCTTGCGGGGCGTATTAAACTACTCTTCCACCTTAGCCCATGACAATAATAAAGAAGTCTCGTGGCCCACAAATTCAGCCCAACATAATACATAAATTCAGTTACAATTTTAGTCTTTATTATTTTATCTTATCTTATCTTTAGTTGTTCTTACCTTATCTTTACTTGCTTTTATCTTTCTTAGGCCAATGCTCTATATATATTTAGTTTTACCTTCATAATACAATTCAATTCAATCAATCAAGAAATACAAAGTATAATATTATTCTTCTATTCTTTTCTTATTCTTTCACAATTTTATCACTATGTCTGTCAATATGTAGTACCCCAGAAGCAGAATCTTCCAAAGGTGAATTATTTTTTATTTATTTCTTGGAAAAGATTTAATTTTGTTTACTCCCCGTGAATTCTGATAGCCATCAAGTGTGGAAGAAATATTTTGAGGATGCAGAATGTAGCATCTTTGATGTAATCCACAATGCAATTGATGTGGTTGCTTTAGATTATCCCAAAATGTTGAATATATTGTTTTGTAGTTGCTCTGTTGCCATTAGTCCGTCTCTATTTTTAATTATCCAGCACTAACTTGTTTGGAAAATACTGAACAAACTAAGTGATTGCACTGAAGGAATATTTATCAGTTTAGAAGGGGATTTTTTTGTGATGTTTAGAAGGAGATTGTACACATCATTTTCATTACTTGATTGTTTCATCATTTGCAATTTTCATTACCTTAATGACTATAACCATAACCATTAATGCTTCACACTTTCGTTTAATAGGAAGGTTTGTATGTTGCTGATGTGAATTTTTTTTTGCAGGAAGGACTGCTTTAGTTGTACTGATTGCATTCATGCCAACTAACCCAAATGGTGCATTGGGCTTATTAGACTACAAGAAAGAAGAGAGGCGCACATTGGCAATTAAATCCTGTTATGCAGCTCCAAGGTTTGGGACTCCTGAGCGGCAAAAACTGATAGGCGAGATAGAATAATTCTTATTGTTTTCTCCCTAGTGCAGTGTTCTGTAATATTAGGCATATTTTGGAGATTAAGGAGAGACTTTACAACTATCACAAAGAGGTTAGTGATTATAAATTATTGTACTGAGATTAATAAAAATTGTTATTGGATTGTTATTGTATGGTGATGATCTTAACGAAGCAAATCTGTAGTAAGTTTTGGTGGATTTTGATGATTATTAGTATTTTATGTTTGTTTTTTTTGTTAATTGACTTTTGAGTTTCTATTGGAATGATATTATAACATTGTGGTTTATATAGTACTTTTAATCTGGATGATATTTTAAACTATAATTATATTTTAGTGCATTTATTTATATTTTATTTATTATTTTATTATAAAACGGTTTTACCGGTTGAATTACAGTTGAACCAATAAACTAATAAACCAATAACTAGAACGGTTTGATGACCGATTTGGTTTTTAGAACCATGAGAAAGACGGTTTTCTTTGTGGGTCGAAGGTTATAATTTATGCAAGGTTTTGAAAATCGGACCGAACTGGCCGGTTTGACTGGATTAATCAGAAACCGATCATTTGGCTGATCCGGTTGACTTTTAGAACCGTTTAGCAAAAAATCGGTTTGAAAACCGGCTGAACCGGTGATTAACCGGCGAACCGAGCGAACCGGCCGGGTTTTTTCAAGTCCCGGTTCGCTGATCCAACAATCAAAACGGCACCGTTTTGATTCCAGAGAAACACAAGTCCAGTGCTGAATGCCTTTATTACACCCCCTCCCCTTTCTCTCTCACAAACACAGCCTCACCAACCCTAGATTCTCCTAAACCCTATCAGAGCCACCATCACCATCTCCCCTTTCTTTCATTCTGCTCTTCTCCTCGCGTCGCCAGAAGCTAAGGTCGGTTCGGGGCTGTTGTTGGCGTCGCCGTTTCCCTGTTCGAGCTCTCTCTGTCACGGCTTTTCTGCTCCTTCACCGTTGGTCGTCACCGCTTCTCCCCTCCTTGCCGTGCGTCGTCGCTTCTTCTCCCCTCCTTGCCGTGCGTCGTTTCTGGTTCTCCCATCCTCACCGTTTTTGGCTGTGGCCCCTTCTCTGCTCCCCGCCAATCTTGTCGTCGCTGCTTCTCTGCTCCGCACCGTGTCTCACCGTCGTTGCTTCTCTGTTTCACGTTACTGAAGTTCCCAATTTGAATTTCTCTGTCTCTCTGCTCTCTGGCTCTATGCTATCTTTTCCTCTCCTTTGCTGCCAATCCAGATAACGTAAAAACCTCCCCTTTATCCTCTTCAATAATGTTCAATTTGTTGTAATTGTATTATATTGTTTTCTTCTTCGTTTTGTTCTGAATATACATATGATGTATTATTGATGATTCTGCTGAGTTTTGAGAGATTAATTTTTTTTAATTTTATTTGAATTCAGTCAGTTGATGTTGAATTAATTTTGCTGAGACGGAGTTATAAATTATTTTTTTTAAGTTTAATTTATTAATTATGCTGAGAATGATTTTTGCTGAGATTGATATGAATTAATTCTGCTGAGATTGAGTTATAAATCCAATTTGTTTTACTTGTTATTTTGCTGTCATTGATTCAAAAGAGAAACATGGCTACAATTCTGCATTGGATTTACTATATGGCTTCAAAATAAGGGTTGGGTGAAGTTCAGACAAGGAGATGGTTTACTCATAGGAAAAGAGAATGAAATTAAGAAGCAAAAAACAAAAAGAGTACCTAATTTATGAAAATGGAAAACTCAGGAATGGAAACCTAATTTATAAAGGATATTTATGCTTCTTTATTGTGTTTTTGTTTTGTTTAGTTAATTTAATTGTTCAGTTTTTGTGTGTTCTGGGCTTCTTACTGTGCTGTGGAATTGTTTCTTCCAGCTCAAATGGTAGATTATACTGATTTCTTTTCCACCTTGCACCATACTAAAATTTGTGGCCTCAAATTTTGGTTGCCTATCTTCTGTTGTTATATCTGGAAATGATATTGTTTGACCAGGCTTAGAAGTCCTATTGCTAATGTGTTATATATACATGAAGATTGAGAAACTGATATTGTTTAATTCATACAATGCTTTAATTGTTCTGCACCCTATCTCACAATATATGTCACTTTGAATTTTTAATAATTTTATGTTATATTTATTAAACCGGTTCAACCACGGTTTGACCTCGGTTGAACCATTGAACCAGTTACTTGACCGGTTCATTGACTGGTCCGGTTCTCGCAACCTTGGTTTTATGGCAGAGTAATGGTAAATTGAAAAATAAGAGGAGAATAGGGAGGAAAAAAAAAATACAAATTTGATGATGTGAATTTAGTGTGTGTTAGTATTGTGATGTGATAGCCTTTGCTTTTTTCTGTTGCCTCTTTTGTGCTGAGATGAAAAATGGACATTTGAATTGAATTGAATCTGTTGTGAATTCTGGGATTTTTACAGTGAAAATATTTGCCTAACTAAGTTCATAATTAGTTGGTAATTAGTGAAAATATATAATTTTATATTTATTTAATTATGACTTGGTTAGCCCAGCGACCGATTGGATTAGTCTGACTCTTACCGGTTCAATTGCCGGTGGGATAACCGTTGGATCCTCTGCTTCGCTGTCTCCAGTCATATCTCTGCCGTACTGTCTCAGTGGCCGACCTTTTTGGTTCACCCCATTCTTCTCTCTGCCGTCCGAACTGGGCATACCTCCGTCATCACCACCACCTGTAGCTGTGCGAACACCTATCACTCCCATAGTGGGTTTTCTTGAGATAAAACTGAGATCTGAAAGCTTTCTATATGTTTATTATAATAGTATGGAACCTTTGTTCCGGTGTACCCACAAATCCTACTTCATGAAAGACGAATTTCAGTTTCATGAAATGGCCTATATTTGTTATTCATCTGTCCCAGAATTCCAAGGTTTTATTTGGCCCTTCTTTGTCTGAACTTTTGAGAGTTTGAATCCTTGCTTTCCGCTCTCGCATGTTTGTTTTATTTAGTGATGGTTTGTGCTTGAAAAATTTGCAGTGCAATCTTACAAATCCTAAGGAACAAATGTAACATTGCTTTAGTTTATTGTCTTTCTTTGATGATTAGTTGAATGCTCATGTTATTACCTATATGAATTCAATGTTGTGTTTTGGTTTAGTGGAACTTAAACATGTGGGATTCATGATCTCTGTACACTCCCCCCTCACAAAAAAAAATCTGTTATGTAAATTAACTGCACCCTCGGTTGCATTGTGATTTGGTTAGCTATAGATAGGAAACCAGGCGAATTTGTTAACCCTGTGTCCAAACGGATTTGTATGGTTTCAGGTGGCGTGGAATTGTTGCAATCTCTGATAGTTGTCCTCGTCAATGCCTGAAATACAGATGGATGAACCCATGGAAAGTGGTGAGAGGCCAGTCTTCAAAGATATTAGACGCTACTTCTGTGAATACTGTGGCATTTGCAGGTCTAAAAAGATCTTAATTACCTCCCACATCAATTCACAACACAAGGTACTTTGTTCTTCCTGTCTTTTGTTTCAGCATATTTGATGATTATCCTTTTTCTTAATAGTTATCTAATCTCTAATTGTCTTTGCTGTATTTCAAACCCAATGGTTGGCATGGTTTTGCAATGAAAAACCCTTTATATGCAGTTGTATATTTTACTAGTTATTGGTTGCTTTTTTACCTATCTATTTCAAAGTTAAAAATATGATAATATGCAATTACACTTGGTTATCTTATCTGATTTGAATTGATGTGTTTAGGACGAGTTGGAAAAAGCTAGAGCTGAAGGAAATAATGAAGCACATTGCGAAAAGCCCAACAACACTTGCCAACAATGTGGTGCTAGCTTCAAAAAACCTGCCTACTTGTTGCAGCACATGCAAAGCCATTCACTTGAGGTATTTGATTTATTAACAAAACACCCTTTTGTAACTAATTAACTGACATATTACAATATAGGATAAACTTTTTTCATGTGTAAAATCTGTGACTATATGGAGAGCCAAGGAGTGTAAACTAATCCAGCAAGCTACTATACCTTTTTTAAAATGAGTACACTGGAAAAATCTTCTATAGGTTAATACTATATGATTTAAGAGGTATCACTGAAGTACATATTTTTGCAGGAAAGTAATTTATAATATACTATAACTATAATAATGTTATAGTGTGAAGCATTGGATCCCAGACAAAGAACTCCAAAATGCATGAGGCAGCATAATTGGACTTGATGGATTAGTATCAGGTAGGGAGACCTCCTGTGAAGCTCCATCAAGGATGCCTCAATCACGCTTTATTCAAGATGAGGTTTGCAATTTGTTCTTCCATGTCTTGTTCTTATTTAACCAATTGACACCCATTGCGTTTTTTTGGTTGGCATCTTTTGACATTTCTTTTAATGGCTCCAGAGGCCGTATGTGTGTACGGTTGATGATTGTCAGGCAAGTTACAGAAGAAAGGACCATTTGACTCGTCACCTTCTACAGCATGAAGGGAAAACTTTTAAATGTCCAATGGAGAATTGCAACCTAATTTTCTCAATAAAAGGTAATATGGCAAGACATGTTAAAGAGATTCATGATGAAGGATCTACATCCACAAATGTAGAAAGTAAGCAGTTTGTGTGCCCAGAAATTGGCTGTGGAAAGGTTTTCAAGTTTGCGTCAAAGCTTCGTAAACATGAAGATTCTCATGGCAAGTTTTCATCTAATTTGATTTTCTTTGTGAATAATCAAAGTTTCCGTGTTATGTTTTGAAAATGTTGGGAAAAATTGTGAAGAGAACTTTTGTTCTGCAGTTAAGCTGCAGTCGGTAGATGTAGTGTGCTTGGAGCCTGGTTGCATGAAACATTTCACTAATAACCAGTGCCTTAAAGAACATATTGAATCCTGTCATCAATATGTAACCTGCGACACTTGTGGAAGTAGACAACTGAAAAAGAATATTAAAAGGCACCTTTGCACACATGAAGCTGACAAATCATTGGCAGAGTTTAAATGTGAATTTAAGGGCTGTAGCTGCAAATTCTCAAGTGTAAGACCCCTTAATCTTTAAGCCCCCGCATAGTTGTTCTAAGTGAATCCACAACCATGGTTACATATTGAACATTGTGTTGATTGATTCTTTTGGTTATGCCTCAACAGAAATCTAATCTCGTTACACATAAGAAGGCCGTGCACTTTAAAGAAAAGCCCTTTGTATGTGGTTTTCCTGATTGTGGCCTGAGATTTGCTTACAAACATGTCAGAGATAAACACGAAAAAACTGGGAAACATGTTTTTACCCATGTAAATTCTTTTCTGACTTCATATTCCAGTTCAATAATTTCCTTGCATGCCTTTGCATTAGCAATGATTAATGAAGTTTTTCTTGATACAGGGGGATTTTGAAGAAGCTGATGAACAATTCAGGTCAAGGCCAAGGGGTGGGAGGAAGAGAGTGTGTCCTACAGTAGAAATGTTGGTCAGGAAAAGGGTTACACCACCTAGTCAATTGGAGAATTTGTTATTTATGCAAGAGTGACCAGATGAACTGTCCCTGACATTAAGTATATATGTAAGGTAGATTTAAGCATCTTTCCATGAGTGTGGTAAATGAAGGATTAGTTTTAGCATAATGATTAGTGTTCACTACATCTTACATATGTTGTGTAAAAGTATGAAGAGTGGCATGTGTATTATAGTGTAATCAATGACAATATTGTGAATGGTATATCACTATATCTTCATGATCCTATCAATCATGTTTGTCAGTGTATCTTCCCAAAGTTTTAGTTGCCATCACCATGAGACATACACCAAGTACAACATTATAGCTAGTAAACAATTAAAAGAAGCAAAATGTTTATTGGGCTTCCAATTTCAAAAGAATGTTTGTAATAAAGATTAATTTTTTAAGTTTAGTATTTTTAAAGATTGGGAAAACTACTGGTAAAAGTTTTTAGTATGTCTAAGGGCACATTGTAAGAGTATAATAATAAAACTTTAAATGAATTGGAAACGTAAAAAAAATTATATTTCAATAACTTTTAATAAAATATTTTTCTATAGCGTTCTTAATGTGTCTTTATTTTAAAACACAAGTTAGCAAAATGTATTAATATATTATATATTATGCTCGTGCTTATAGATTCTTCAGCAAGCATTAAAGTATGAGCAACAAAGTGCCAAACTGATATCGGAAATTAAAGTTTTAATAATTTTTTTTGGGAATTTTTTTTTTCATTTTATAATAGAAAAAAGTCCTACTACTTTTATTCCCTTTTTATTGTTTGGGACGGGTATAATTGCATGCTCCCTGAGAGTCCCAATATTCTTGACCTACCTATCATCCCCAGAAGACACATTTTCCCCCTCTCCAATAGCCCAGGTTGTGTTCTTTCAACATACCTTGAACTTTCACGATGTCTTTCCAAAGAGGTGAATCTGAACACTTACTGATCAACATATCTCTTTCTTGCTGATATCTCCCGTACAATCCTTTATACACCTTAACCCAAAGTGAATCTTGCTCTGTCATGAAATTTCAAGCCAACTTCATAAGGAATGCATCATTCTTTAGTGCCAACCTTTTAAATCTGAGTCCTCCTTGGTTGCAATTAGAATATTATCTTGAATCCTTCTACCTGCGACAAAGCTAGCTTGACAGGGAGATATTCGTTGGGGCAGCAAAGGTTTAAGTCTCCCCACCATATTTTTAGTTATACACTTGTAATTTACATTACAAAGTGTAATAGGACAAAACTACGAAATAAATTTTGGCGCTTGAACTTTAGGGATAAGGGTGATGAGAGTCTGATTATAATTTCTTATCTGGGCTGGGTTAGTTCATACCTGCTCCACAAATTTGCAAACGTTCTCTTGTATAAGTTCCCAGTTTTCCTTATAGAAAAGGACTGAGAAGCCATCATACCCCAGTATCTTCGACCTAATATCAAATATGGCCTTTCGGATTTTCCTCCTGATAGGTCTCTCACACAGAGCCTTCTTTTGAGTTTCTTCTACCATTGGATAGTAACACCCCTAATCAACTTCTTTTGGTTCTTGTTGATCCTCTTTGTAGAGGTCTTTGAAGAAATTCAGTGCTTGTATCTCTAGTTTTTTCCTTATCATTATTTCTCAATTTAACCACTATGTTCTTTCTCTCCGAATTATAGTTCTCGTATGAAAGTAACGTGTGTTTCGATCTCCTTCCACAAACCAAGTGTCTCTTGACTTTTGCGTCTATAGCACCTCCTCTTTGTCCGAAATTGCTTCTAGTTCTTTGTTGAGTTTTTTTTTATCTAAATCATCTAAGAAATGATTATTCCTGTAGCTCATTGCTCTTTGTATTCCACCATTCTCCCCATTAGTTCTCTCATTTTCTTTTGCACATTGTCAAATGTCTCCCTATTCCATTCTTTCAAATGGCTTGAGAGCTGGGTAAGAGAGTGACTAAGGTCAATCTGGTCTTTCCAACCTTGTTTGATGATATTTTCAAACTCTGGGTGCAGATTTCACATTGCTTCATATCTGAAGGGTCTCTCCTTTTTTGTCTCTGCATTAACTCCATATTGATTAAAAGGGGGTGGTGATCCGAGAAAGATCTAGCAAGCACGTCTACTCTTGCCTCTGCAAATCTAGCTCCAGTTCACATTAGCCAAAGCCCGATCGAAGTCTTTTAAACATTCTATCCATGCCATCTTATTTAGGTTCTTTTCTAGGTAAACTTGGACCCCGCAAATCCCAAATCAATGAGACTACACTTAGTTATCCAATCAGAAAACTTTCTACAAGCATTCATATCTACTCTGGCACCTCCCTTCTTCTCTAAAGGGTTAGCTATTTCATTAAAGTCTCCAACCATAACTCACTCTTCAGTCATGCTACTCTCCATAGTAAACAGCTCATCCCATAATCTTCTACAGTTATTTTCCTGAGGGTTGGCATATACTGCAATGAGCATCCAACTTCTTTAGTTATTCACACTAATTTTTCTTTGCACATACTGTTGTTTGGATCTTATAACATAACCATTTACACCAAGATTATTTCACAATATCCAAATTCTCCCGCTGAATCCATTTGCTTCCTCTAAAGTGGTAGAAAGAGCAAGCCAAACCTTCTAATAAGTAATAACTTCTATTATCCTATTACCACTTGATTCTAGTCTCCAAAAATAAAATAATACCTAATTTATACTTTCCTTTAAGGTGCGGCAAAAATCTTTGTTTGCCGCTCCTCTACAATTTCATGAGAATATTGTCATCGTGAAAAAAGAAAGAAAAAGTTACCTCAGGTTGAGCTTTATGACCTTCCCCATGCAGGCTTCTTTTCCATTAACAAGTTACATTGATGTCCCGTCCTCAACAGGCACCTTGCTTTCAGTGATCATGTCTCCATTACTATGGTTAAGGTCCTCCTCTAACTTCATGGCTACTTCAACCATTAATTCAATATCCACAAAATGCATATCAGGTGGTGTGGGATCAAGAGGTTCACCCATTTTCTCATCCATCTGAATTATGTTCTATATGATAATATCTCCAACACTGGGTAAAGGTCTGGTCTTCTACCCAATTCTACTCGGAGTTTCAAATTGTGATTTTTTGGGTTCTGATTTATAGTCTGCTGTTTGTTGTTTGCTATAGAGGGTCCATTGGTGCTCGCTACAGCCTTAGTTGTCACAGTCTGAGCAAGATTTTTATCACCTGCAATACTCTAGTTACCGTTATTCTTCACAATTGTTACCTCCATCATTATTCTCTTGTAATACTGCAAACCTTGTACTAGAGGCAGTTACTTTTTCATTTGCACCATTTTCTATATCCCTACTACCATTAGCCTCTCCTTTTCCTCCTTTTCAGCTAGGTGCACTCTTGGGTACCACCATCCATGGGTTGCACGCTTCACCTTCTGTCTCCTCTCTGCTCCTCCCTTCCTTGCTCTTTCCCAGCTTCCATGGCTGCCTCCTTTGAAGTTCCAGCATTGCTGATTTGGGGGGAGTTAGCCTTTTTGTGCCCCACTCTGCCACATCCAAAGTAAATACTATGAAGATTTTTATACTCCACTTTATACTTGACTTCATTAATGGAGTACTAAGCAATTAGAGGCTCTATTAGGTCCAATTCAATATATAGTCTAGTAAATTTTCTCTACTTTTTTATGTCGCATAGGTAGGGCTGGTAATTTATACCCTACTCACGGGTATTCAACCCGATCCGACCCGTTCGGATAGGATAGGCTATCCGACCCGCTGCGGGTAAGGTAGAGTACGGTCCGGGTATGCCTGCGGATAGGATAGGGTACGAGTTTAGGGTGTACCCTACCCTACCCGTACCTCATATATAACACATATTTTATAAAAATTAGGTATATAGTAAAGGAAATGAGAGTTGAACCCACAACCTCTCTTATGTAATGACTTACAATAAGTGAACAACCACTAAAACTAATTAGTTAATTTAGTAATTTAGAGCATTAGTTTTTTATTTTTTATGTTATTAATATGTATAAAATTCGAAATGATTGAATTTTATATTTATTTTAAAAAAAATTTATATTTTTGCGGGTAGAATAGAGTAGGATAGAGTAGGGTTTAGAATTTTAGGATACGGGTAGAGTTAGGGTTGAGAGATTCTCAACCCACAGGAGAATAGAGTAAAGTTTTAATAAAATTGTACCCTACCCATTGCCAGCCCTAGGCATAGGTATCAGCTTAATAGTTTGTCGTACTATATTCCCTATCTTCCTTAGCATACTCTCCTCATAGTATTATATTGCTAACCCTGGAAGCCCCCAAGTTGCAATTCTATCAATCTCCGCTTCTGTGGGATTAAAATCCGGCTTCCAAAGGTGAACAGAAAGGTAGTGACAAAAAATCTTCCAAGGTCCCTCAGTGAGGGCAAAACTAAATCTTCATTAGAAAAAAAATTTAATAATATATAGAAAAATCATTACCTATGTCAATCACATTAATATTATCCATTTTTTTTCACATGGTTTCTAGCCTCCTTGTTAGAGTCATTAGAGATATTTTCCTTCCTTAACAACTTAACAAATAGGGTGTCCCACCATGGTGTCGTAACTTTTTCATAGCAGCCTCATTGATCTTGAAGTTATAGATTCTTTCAACTCTCTCCACTATAATACCTTGGGCCAGCTCTTCTTTTGTCTCCCTAGGTTGCTTCTCCTTTGAAGATGCTCTTTTTTCTTCATTTCTTTCAACTTTAGCTTTTATATTGACTCTATCTTTTCCTACCATATCACTGAAGGATCTCCTTTATTACTCCGTTTATATTCTTTCTTCTTTAGCTCCTTGCATCTAGAACGTTGGGTCTTGTTCTCCTGTGAAAACTTGGCCATCATCTTCCATTCTTACTTTCTTGCCATGTCTAAAGTTTTGTTCTTTTCCTTCTTGCAGATGAGATTGGATTATGTGGTCTGGAGTGTCCTCCTCGGACAAAGCCGCCCCTCATGAAGTTATTGGGATGACAAGAATGGTTGTGAATTGTGGTGAATGATGAGAGTTGGTATACCTGTTGAAAAGTTACTTTCTAGGACAAAATAGCTACTTTTTAGTTTTTACCCTTCTTTACTACCTTTCTCTCTTCCAAAATTCTCTTTTAAGTCTATGAAGGACTAGTACCAATTTCGGCTGACATGACATTCTCATATCTAAGATATTTGCCCTTGAAGACGTGGTTAAATAAGGAATGAGGCTGACTTGCAATACGCCAACAATGTTTTCCAAGAAGAGCTAGATTCATAATTTTTTTTTCTTGTCATACAATCTCACACACACATACTCTAATACACTCTATTTAAGATTTCTCAGTCTAAGATTCGAACTTGTAGATGCAGTTTATGAGGCTTACAAATTTGCCATTAGCCTTGGACCACATATTCATAGCCCTTAAGTCTTTAATACCAAGACCACTTGCATTTTTTCCTACTCATTTTGTCCTAGCTGATTCAAATAATTTTCCTTTCATTTTTTGTTTAATCCTACCAAAATTGAATCATTAGTCGATGAAATTCAGTAAGAAGATAATTTAAAAACTTAAAATAAGCTAGAATATAAACTGGGATAGGCTCACCAATAGCTTTAATAAGGACTTGTCTACCACCTAAAAAGTGTAGTTTTTGCTTCCAAAGCCGAAGTTTTTTATTTTAACCAAATATGTTTATGAAAACCTATTAGTTTAGTTATTTACCCCAATTACATAACCCTATTCCCAATATGACTTAGCGATATTTTTATTAATATATTTGGTTAGCGTCCAATTGAACATGTTAAGTATTATATATGTTATCAATTAATATTCCACCATATTATCTATATTATCTATTCTATAATTGTAGTGCAAAAGGTTTTACTCTATAATATAATATGGATCAATCTATAATATGTATCTAAATATTCAGATCGACCTTCTTATATATAGAATAATACTTGTTTATTCTCTTATTTGAATGGAACTTTTATGAGATAAGATCAAATATCATCTTAATTATTACAGTATACCACATTATCAAATGGACAAACAAAAGAAAGGGAGTTGACCCAACAATAAAATTTTGAATAGAAAAATAGAATAAAGATATAATAGAATTAAGAATATATTACAATAAAATTAAACAGTCGTTGATAAAAATTATTAATAGAGTAACTGAAGAACAAATATAATTAATTTGTAGTCTTTAAAAAATCATTTAATTGATAAAATTTTTTCAGAAATAAATTTAAAAAAAGTTTTATCTTTAAAAAATAATTTAACTATTAATCCTTACTTAATTCTGGAACATTATTATATATATCACATTAGCATGTGATGATTCAATAATGTTGAGCAAAGATTTCTTGTTTCTCTTGAGATTCCAAACATTATTTAGTCCGTGATGAACTTTTGGTAAGTCTGATCTAAACGTTTTAGATAACATTTTATTTTAATGTTTTTCTTTGATATTTAAAAATAATTGGCTAATCACACAAAGATATTTTTTATATAAATATAATAATTAAAATTTAGATATATTATATCAAACAATTTACTCAAAACTATTAAATTATCAAATGATTTTCAATTAGTTTACGTGAGTAGTCTCCTTCAAATAAAATGAATACTATTCAGTATTCACCTAAACCATTGACTTAAAATTGCACCCAACCAACAAATCCAACATAAAAAATGGTTTCAAATATGTTCTTTACTTCTTTTGTTTTCTGGTGAATGTACCTTTGTTTAGACATTATTTTATATTTACACCACCATATTTTCCCCTTATAATAAGTCCCTTTCCGTTCAACTCACACACCTTTTTAGTGGAGCAATTAGCACTTTTGGTTTTTTTGGATCATTCTTCTCATTCCAACACCACATCAAAAATGATACTATTGTACTGTTGAGTACAATGTTTATGTCATTCATTATTGAATTGTGCTTTATTTGATGTGTTTTGTTGGATATCCATGTCATATTCTCATCGCCTGTTATTATTAGATCATATATTAAGTTTATCCGAAATGTTAGGTCCACACAAAAAATTAATTATTTACTTAATTATTAGTATATTTATATATAAATATATATAATTTATTTTATTTTTAATATATATTTTATATTTTTATATATATCTAAATTAATAATTAATTTTGATGAATAAGTTTGATGTGCATCTAACATAATATAAGAGCATATGATCCTAGCAATTTATGATATTTGATTTATTATTATTTTTCTTGATTTTGTAATCTAGGAGCAGTTAATTTCTTGTTGCACGTGTTGTCTTATCTTTGTTAGATATTTTTATAAAAGGATATGCTATAGATCTAAGTATTTTTTCATCCAAGTTTTAATGTAAGTAGGTTCAATACCAATAAAAATCACTCTCATTAAAAGAGTGTCATTACACGCACTTTATCTTCTTCTCCTCCCCGTGTTTCTTCTTCTTCTTCTCTCATGCGCTTCTTTTTCTTCTTTTCCCATGCGCTTCTTCTTCTTCTTCTTTCAAATACATGCATAAATGTCATCTTCTTCTCGTTTCAAATTCACGTATACCTCCTCCTTCTCCCCCTCCTCCTCATTCTTCTTCTTCTTCTTCTTCGCGCACGCAAATTATTCTTCTATTCCTCCTCCTCCTCCTCCTCCTCCTCCTCCTCCTCCTCCTCCTCCTCCTCCTCCTTCTCTTCTTCTCCTCTTTCGTTATCGTCATCACCAACAACATCAACATTTTGCTAATGGATTATTTTTTCAATCAAATTGAATGGAATGCAATATCTAAATTGAATTGAATTGAATTGAATGGACGCATGTGTTCTGAATCTAAATTGAATTGAATTGATAATCTCTAAATTGTAGGAAGAGGTGTTTCGAATTTGATTTTATATAATGGATTATGTTTCGTTCATTCAGTACTATACAATTGTTTCATCATGAGTACGTGTTCGATTCATTATGCAGAAAGCTGTTTTAATTTGATTTTATATAATGGATAATATTTTTTTCATTCAGTACTATACAATTATTTCACTATGAGTACGTGTTCGGTTCATTATGCAAAAAGTTGTTTGAATTTGATTTTATATAATGGATTATGTATCGTTCATTCAGTACTATACAATTGTTTCACCATGAGTACGTATTCGGTTCATTATGCAAAAAGTTATTCGAATTTGAATTTATATAATGGATAATGTTCTATTCATTTAGTACTATACAATTGTTTCATCATAATAACATGTTCGGTTCATTTCTTGATGGTTATCAGTGGCTAAGAGAAGGGGGGTGAATCTTAGCCCCTTTTTGCTGAATAACACTTGCTACCTTTTTAAAATGCTTTAGGAGATATTTCTGTATTTGGTCTCGTCACTAGTCAAGAGACATTTTCTTTTTGTCTCGTAACCAATGAGGAGATATTTTTCAATTTTGTCTCCTATGAACAGAACCAATAATAAAACAATAATCAAACAGATTACAGACACCAATTCTCCCTAGGAACTATCCTTCCTATCCGGGACAAGTCCAGAATCTATCCCCAATCCTGAACTTGACTTGGCCACCTACCAAGTTTTCAACTGCTAAGTGCTAACTCAACTTGCAAGGAGATTCCCACAGAATCATGAAACACAACACAGATGTACAAAGGACCTCTAAGGAAATCTATGGCTTTTTCTTTTAATTTTGTATACTCTGCCTTTTTTCGCTCTATGGCTTTTTCATACAAACCTCACTATTTGCCTTTTTCCATGAGACTCAAGACAGACAAAACTAAACAGAAAAATACAACATGAAAAATATTGAAGGAGAAGAACTTATGTTAGCTTGGGTAGCTATGAGAACTCTGTGCTTTACGCTCTTTTATCCTTATTTCAACCCTTGGCTGTCCACCCTTATTATAGAAGGGGAAGCCTCCAAGGTTAAAATCGGTCCAACCGAGCTAATCTTCTTCTTCTTCAAACGAAACTGGTTCGGCCAAAGAGAGAGGAGAGGAAACTGAATGCTAAAACCAACATGCAATTACCTCTGTGTCATCCCTTCTCACCAATCTTCATCAATCCGGGCCTTCCATCTTGACTTGCTCCCAAGAAGGATTCCTGACCTTTGATGAGTCCTTGATGCTTGACAGCTCCTCCTGCTCTTATCTTTTGCCTCTTCCTCCACGTAGCTACAGTAGCTACCTCCTGTGGTGGTTGATCAAAAGTAGAGACGAGCCATGCTTCCAAGGGACTCTGACCGAGTTGGATCTCTCCCATTTTCGGGTACGGAGAGCTTGAGACTTTTTCACCACTTCTTACCATAAGTGGTAAAGATCTCAGCCACACCCTACTGTGGATCTTCTTTTTCTTGATGCCATCATCATAATGACTTCATGCTTGCTTCTAGCTTCTTCTTCTTTCTTCTGATAACTTGTTTTTGCTTCCATCTTTCCTGATGGATGTGACCGAATCTGAAGAGAGAGAAGAGAGAGTAGAAAAAAAAAAGAAAAGTTATGGAAGTAATGTGTGATATCAAATAAAATCAACTTCCATGCTTTTTACCTAGTAACGTGTAAACTTCAATTAATGCCATCAAATCACTTTATATTTTCTCTTTCATGTTACCAAGACAATTAATGCAAGTTAAATAAATTTTGAAGTCCATCAAAAGAATGAAAGTGGTATCCGTTGAAAGAATGCAGCAAATTAATTAAAGAAATGGATTTCATCATGTTAAATGAGTAAATAAAACATTGTGCCCTCATTTCTTTTTTGATTTCGGACCATCCACTTTGTTTGGCCTCATATTTGTTTTTCCTGGCCCAACAAGCATAACAATAATTCAGCCACTCAATCTTAAACAATTTTGCATAAGGTTGAAAATTATCATTATGTTGGCCTTTTTGTTGTTTAGACCCAATGACCAAAAACCTGCATACAAAAATAGAAATTATTAATCAAATAATTTGAAACTGAAATTAAATAATTTCTTAAATAATAATTTAATAATGTTTGATCATTATCATATTAAATTAGAGTTTTTCAAACTCATCATTTCTGTTCTGCACAATTCAAAACTCTTTCTCCTCACCTTCTATTGCTTTTTCACTAAGGAGAGAATGAAGAAAAGACAAAAAATTATAGTAGCAACAACAACAAAAGAATATGGTAAGGAGAAAACACATGAAGGAGAAAGAGAAGAACGAGGAGGAGGAGGAATACGAAGAAGAAGACGAAGAAGAAGACGCTCCGTTAATAAATGAGCGTGAGAAGAACAAAAAGAAAAAGCGCGGGGAGAAGAGAAGAAGAAGAAGAAGCGTGAGAAAAGAAAAAAGCGGAAAAAGCGCGTGACTTAAAATTGTTTGAATAATGAACTTGGATACCAAAATTGTTTGGATGTGGAGAATATCTCTTTTATAAATTTAAGAAGTTGTTTTATCCATTAAATTTAAAAAATTAAAAGAAAGAAAAATTAAATTAAAAGAGAGAGATAAAATTAAAAGGTAAATGAATGTGTGAAGAAGAAATTGATTTTTTTCCATAAAAGAAATAAAAATGATGTTTGTCCTATTTATTTTTTTAAAAGAAAAAAAAGTTACCATGGTACATATGGCCCCTTAATAAATTATTCAATGAATCGATATTGTGTGTGTTTGGATTACAATTTACAAACGAGAGTTTGTATAAAATTGATTTTGATAAAAAGTAAGTTTGTATTGAAGTGATTTATCTTTGGCCATTTTTATATCAAAATGGATTATAATAAAATAAATATTGTTTGGATTACACTATTCAAAATCACTTCTAGATAAAAAAATTACTAAAATAGATATCAACTTAAATAATTTTTTATATTATCCAGTTATTTTAATTTAGATATTTGGATATTCTTATTAATTAATTTTATAATAAAATTAATATTTATTTTATTAAAATAAAAATAATATATAAAAATTAGTAAAATATATTTTATATTAAAAATAAGAAATATAAATTATATATATAAGAGTATTTAATCAAATATGTTACATTTTTTTAAATTTTAAATATTAACGTAAAAATGTTAATTTAGTATTTTTTTTACATCGTATTTTTTTTAATATTCTCAATAATCTTATTCTTAATATTATTTTGGAATCCAACGTGATTTTATTAATACCTACGATTAATTTTTTATTTAATTTATCTTTTTTTAATGGGATCATAATTTATATTATAAAAAATTATAATAAAAAATTGTATATACCAGAATTATAATTATAAAAAAGAATACTAAAAATAATAAAAGTAAATATTTATCTTGGTAGAGATGAAAATAAATCTAAAAGTTTTTGATGATGTATTTTATATAGTATATTTTTAGTTCTTTTAGTACTCTTTTTTAGTACTTATAGTTTTTTACTATTATTATTATTTATAGTTAATTTTTTGTTTAATTTACTTTACCTAATAGGATCAATAAATCATATTATGAAAAGATAATAATAAATATAATATACAAAAATTACAATTATAAGAGTATATAATGTCAAATAAAAATTTGACAAAAAAATAAAAATAATAAATAATAGAAAAAGAGAGCTCATATAGAGAGAAATAATAATAATTTCATAAATAATACAATAACATGTCTAAAGGTTAAAATTGGTAAAGAAAAAATAGATATTTAATGTAAATGGCTAAAAGCTCGTTAGTGAAACGCAGAAGTTAGAAATTGTTGCTTTGGTAAACGTGGTTTTGACTACAAAATCACTTCTGCGTTTGCCAAATTAAAAGTTAGCCAAACAAAAAATTAGAACTTTCAATAAGTTTAAACGTACTTTTTCTCTTCAAACGGGTTTGCCAACACACCCATTATAGTTACAGAATCACTTTCAGTTTTTACTTTTTAATAGAATGTTAAAGTCGATAGTCCACGTCAAAAAAAAAGTTGATAGTCGGTCGCACTTCATTAAGGCTTATTTTAGTAAAAATTATTGACTTTTTGAAAATAGCTTGTGAAAGTTGTCTTTTAAAAGACAGTTTTTTAAAAGCTGCAACACTTACGTTTAGTAAAATTAAATTAAAAATGACTTTTAATAAGCACAAATATTATTATTGTATTTGATAAAAAAAACTCTTAAAACTTAAAAAAATTATAATAAATATATTTATAACGAAGAATAATTTATTTTTTAAAATTTTTTAAAATTTTATATAACATTTTAAAATAAAATAATTTTAAAATTAAAAATTCATAATAAACATAAATATAATAAATAAACTCTTTTATTTTTTAATTTTAAAATTTTATATAAGTATTATAAAAAATTATTTAACCTAAACATCATCATTAAAAATACTAAATTACCTAACTCAAATTTTAGAGACTAATAGTTTAAATATTTACTTGATTGTACTAATATAAATAGAGTTATAATTAGTCAATAATAAAATTTATATGTAATCCAATGTTAGTATTGGGTACATCTATTACCCACCTATATATATTGGCTCACTTTTACGGATCATAAAAAATGAGACACATATTTCAAATAAACTACTCTTATGATTATATATCTATATTTACACGTGTATATACATGTTGTTATTATAATTTTAACTAATGTTCATGCAAGAAAAATTATATGATTGGTTTTTATAAACTAAGTCAACCTCTTCACAGTTCAAAGAACAGATAAAAAACAAACAAACATAATTGTTCCACTGAAAAATACAAAAACAACGCACAAAAAATAATATAAATAGATAAAAGTTCATACCTAATATGTGATAGAGATGTATTTGTGTTGAAATTTGTGAAGATTAGGTTGAAAAATAAAAAATATACGAAGACTGTGTTAGAATTTGTGAAGGTTAGAATGAAAAGTTAAAAATATATGAGGATTTCAATGGTAATATAATAGCGAAAAATATGTGCAGGAAAATAAATAAAATTTGATAAGCACAAACCAACTTTAAAAAGCTCTCGTTTATATGTTTTCAAAAGCATGCCTCACTTTTAAAAGCCGCAAGCACAAGTATTTGGACTTTTTAATTTACCAAATATAAAATAAGATGCTTGTACTTTAAGCACAAATACCTCGATCTTAAAAAAAACTTTACCAAACCCGGCCTTAATCTCATTCAAAAATAAATCATGCAAGACGGATCAACTCATAGGAATAAAATAGACTTAAAATGTTAATCTATTTCATTTACCGATGATTTGACATGTTAGTCTATCAAATTCTTTTTATTTTTTTTAAAAAAAAATAAAATGAATTAAAATTAATCTAATATAATATATAAATAAAAATTTAATCATAATTTAATATACCTTTATTTGAAGAAATTAGTCAATTTATATAGCTGTTGAACACATTTTTATTACTTTGGAAGTCGAATAACATTTATCAAAAACATTAGATCCTTTATCATTTTCAATAAAATTATTAATATGTGTATCAAATAATAAGTACCTAACAAATTTAATTTGATTATAAAACAATTATAGATTGTAAACAAATACTTTTAAGACAAATTAATTTTCTTTACAGAAAAATCAATCTATCTCAAAAATTTCTAAAGCAATAAAAATTTATTGAGGATCATAAAGTATCTAATTTAACATTTTTTAATTTGGGTGTTTATTCTAAAAAAAAAAAAGTCAAATTGTTCCAATTTTTAATTCAATAAAAATATTTAGTATGGATAACTGCACAGCTCATTCTTTTGAATCTTAACATGTGAACTAAATATTACTTAATTAGGCATAAGCAAAATGTATGAAGGGGTTACCTAACATATTTTGTTGGGAAATCATCTTCAAATTGGAACCATAATACAGGATATATATATATATATATATATATATATATATATATATATATATATATATATATCACCGTATAATTATTATTTATTATTCACAACAGATTCATGCAACATATAAAGCAATTTTAATCCCCTAACGACACAACAATGAAATAAATTATTCCAAAGTTCATCAAATTAAAATGCCATAAACCATAAAAGAAACCCTATGTTTGGATTTCATATAATATCATAAAATATATAAATATATTCTTCGTGGAAAAGAAACATTTAAAACTGATGATGAGTGGAAACTAACTCACTCTAACAGATCCATCTCCCTATTCTTCACAGCTAAACAGTCTTGAATCTTAAATGAAAATCCATGTTGTGATTCTTCTCATAAGCCTCATGATTATTGCAAAGATGAACTTGTTGCACCTCCATTATTATTGTTCATCAATTGATGATGGGGTTGTGCATGTTCCCTGGATTTGGAGGATAATAATAATTGGAATAATGAACAAACCCATCACCACATTCATCGTTAGGGTTCTTAATAACAGCATTTCCATTGACAATTTGGTTATTCTCTTTGAAAAGTTGTTGCATGAAGAGTAACTCATCATCATATGATGATTCAGCTATGATTGTTGGTGATGAATAATATGGATTATTATTAATATCACTATTATTAGTGATAGATTCAGATTCACTAGTAATAGTTGGTGTTGAATTAGTAGTGGTAGTAGTAATAGGAACAGTGATATTATTGGTACCAATTAGGGTTTTGCTTCTAATGTAGTCTTGAAGAATTGAAGATTGTGGTTTGCCATTATTATTTGAGGTGGTTGATGATGATGATGGCTTCTTGTTCTTTCTCCTTGAGTTCTGTCTTCTTTTTGTTGCGTTCCAATGGTTTTTGATCGAGTTTTCGGTTCGTCCGGGTATTCGCTTCGCGATTTCAGCCCAACGATTCCCGATTTTCATGTGAGTTTCTACCAAAATCCTCTCTTCTTCTTCACTCCAACCATCTTTCTGCAAACAAAAATAATGTTGGTGTGGATGAAAACAATAATTACAATATAATAAGAAAAGTAAGAAGTTATATGTTAGAATATAGATGATATTATAAGATTTAATTAATAGTAATGCAATGAGTAACTATATAGATGATAAAAATTTAGTGGTCATAAACTCATAAATCATTTATGAAAATAATTATGGTAATCAAATACATTTTTATTTCATACCAAGTTATATACAATACAGACCATGTAACATGTATATAAACATTTAAAAGAAACTTTGAATATTGTAATTTAAATTTTGCAATGCCATATTGCCATGATACTTGATTCAGTCTCTGTGAATTTTATAAAGAAGAGGGGCATTCTTAATTATGAACTCATCATATCATATCATACATAGTTAAGAGAATATTGGAGGGAAATTAAACAATGCAATGGATCAGAAAGGAGGGAAATTAAACATTGATTTCAGTGAAGTTGATATATAAAGCCTTAATTAATTCGTATCATCAATTACAAACGTGAGTTTAGGATGAAATTTGTAATATAAGAGAATATATAATCAAGCGCGCAAGATTTGAAAACATAAAGTAGAAAGAGATAAATGAATGAGAAGTTATGAAAATGTTAATACTATACAATGATAAACATTGGATATATATCCAAGAAAGTTACATGCCACTAGAGACAAAGAAAGGAAAGATAGGAAAATTAATTGATACAACAACCTACACATTACAAAGTTAGATCCTTGAAAATATGAATCTAGCTGTACCTATATCAAATTAGATGCTCCATATATAACTAAGAAAATATTTATTTCATAATCTTGTAAAAGAAATTATTGAAATCTATCATCATTCAATTTTGTTACTCTAGTTATATATAAAAGATTAGCATGAAATTTACAAGGAACCTTGATATCAGGGCGGAGATGATTATGCCACCTCTCTCTACACTGCTTCCCAACCCTTCCCTCCAATTTCTCAGCTATTTGTGACCACTTCCTTATACCATGTTGCTTCACTAGCTTCTCCAATTTCCTTTAGTGTGTCCATACATGCATCAACATAAGGGTGAAACTCAAATTGGCTACATCCATATATAAAATTAAGCAAAATAAAAAGAAAAAAGAAATAAAAAAAATAATAATGTGACTTCTATTTTTTATAATGTCATTTGACACATGATTTTTTTTTTGTATTATATGTTTATATAAATTTGAGTGGCGTTATCAAAATAGAAGTGACAACCTCCATTCCCAAAAAATATTAGACATATATTTCAAAATAAGACATAAGATATGTAGAACTAAAATTGGGTATATACACTATAGATTGAAAAAAAAATCATATGCAAAAGAGAAGAATCGAAAAGGGGAAAAAGGAAGAAAATTTTTATATGTCAACATAATAAAAAATACAATTACATAGACAAATTAAAAGAAGAAGCTAAGAAAAATGTTGTGTTTACTAATTAAACCTGTCTTCCTCAGGAGTCCATTGTCCTTTGATCAAGGATATAGAAGAACCTTTCTTAGGGTTCCTTCCCCTAATTTTGTGATTTTCCCCTAAAGCTTGAACATCTTCTTTATTGTGACAAAATGTGAGGAATTTTTGTAGCCAATTGAAACCCTCTTCTTGATCAGCACTACTAATTGCTAAGAGGTGATGATCATGATCATCATCAACAACAAGGCTTGCTTCTTGAGTAGTGCAATTAGGCCACTCAAACTTATAATAAGGGTTATTTGAAGCACCACCATAATAACAATTAGAAAACCTAGTGTGGAAATCTTCATCAAAAACACTAACATTATTATTATTCTTTGCAACATCATCATCATTGTGTTGTTGGTGTTTCCTATGAAGGACTTGGCTTTGTTGTTGGCTACATAGGAACCTATCTATGGCTGTTAAAGGAAACCCTAATCGACACATAGAAGGGTTATTAAAACTATAACTAGTAGTAACCTTATTCATCATGTTACCACCATACTCATGATGAAGAAATGGAATAATATCATTGTCATGATGATGAACACTACTACTACTATTACCACTCAAGGCTTTCAATGGTGTGCTTGATTTCATGAGGAGAGTGAAATACCAAAATGGGAAAAACAAAGGGTTAGTTTGAGAGAAGAAAATGAAATTTAACACTAATGGACAATGAATCTTATTCTAAGCAATATGTAATTCATCACAAATAGAATTGTAGCCATTGATTTTGCACTATATCAAATGGTCAGAAATTAATGACTATGTTTTGTAACTCCTCCAATTCCCTTATGGACATAATGTATATCTTCAATGGTGAGGAGGAATCAATGGTGTGATTAAATCCATATTAATTTCATTTATGTATGTATAATGTTATAGTTATATATAATTTAACCTATATCTAATTTCTTACCTTTTAATTGACTTTTCCTTTGAACGAACAATATATGTAGTGATGGTGTTAAGAAAGATAGTCACTATTCTTGCATTGTTTAATCTTATTATACATTAACTGTATAATGTATGTATAATCTTATTGTTTAGCTTTATATATAGATCAGAGTAGATAGATAGTGAATAAGAAAAATTCATTATTATTATTGTTGCTGTTGCTAATGTAAGAATGTAAATAATTGTTAGTATGTACTTCCTTTATCGGATAATATAAGTCATTTCTAGATACGTGTTTAAAAGAAAAATTTAATTTTAAATAAATTAAAAACTGGTTTATGTTGTTCGACGGAATAATTTACTAGCACCTTTCTACAAAATGTAATATTATTTATTACTATATTTTTCTTTTGCCAAGAAAATTAAGATTTTCATTTTATTTTAATTTTTCAGCTCTCTCTCTCTCTCTCTTACTTTGTTGATGTCACTCTTCTCATGAATTTTTGTATATATGTTACAGTTTCTTATATAATAATAATAATAATAATAATAATAATAATAATAATGGGATATTTATTTAAAAACATCTCCCTACATTTTCATGTGGATAATAGAAAGATGAGTATATATTCAAATAGGTCCTTAAAAAATTTTATGTTGGACGTTTTTTTTCTCAAAAAAATTTTATTATATTAAATTTTTTAACTTTATAAAAACAAGACATATAAGTCTTTACCTTAATCACTCATTGTTTTTATTTAAACAAATAAATTCTCAAAAATATAATGAAAAAAACTATATGTCTTATTTTTTGTAAAGTTTAAGAACTTTATGTAATAAAATTTTTTTAGAGATAAAAACGTTAAATACAAAATTTTTCGAAAACCTATTTAAATATATACTCTACTAAAAAAATTCTCTTCTATAAGAATCGTAGCTACCATGCCGCTTTGTTCATCAAAAAGAACAATAATACTAGTAAATGCCTCTTAACCATGTTATTGCTTTATTTGTATTTTGTATGTGTGATAATGAGGTGAATTCAGATTTGGATGGCAAATCAAGGACCAAAAATAAAATTTGCCTACTTATCACTTATACGTTACATTCTACATAAATTGGCCTACAATTAAATGATAATTTAAAAGCTAATAAATACCCTGCTAAGTAGCTACTAGGATTTTTTTTTTTCGGGTGAAAATGAAACTACCTCGAACTATTAGCGAAAATTTGTAATTTGAGGCACTAGAGTAAAAATTAAATTCTAAAAATGACTTGGTCTAGTCTATTCGTCTATTTAAATAAATATCAGATGTTCGAATTTTACCTTGTACAACTCATTGATTAGCGATAAATCCTTAAATGGAGCGCAGATCTGTAACAAATTAATTCTTAACTTAATAGACTAAAAGATACCGTGGACAACAACAAAAAATAACTTGATCTTTAGATGGTCAATATGTTGTATTATTCTTTATTTTTTCATTACCAGAATTTATTATTACTTTTTTAAGGATAATCCACATAAATAAAAAAAATAATAAAAACATATTACATGAATATTCTTATCTTAATTTGGTTATATTTTCATTTTATATAAATTGTTATAGAGTAATACATTTCACAATTTACGCATAAATCGTTACACATCCTGTCACGATTTAGTAAAATTTATATTTAGACTATTTATATCGTGAGAGTCTCCCACGATTCATCAATAAAGTTGTGTGGTGACTCTAAATTATTTGAGCCACCCACAATTTATATATGAAAAAGAAAGCTTACATTGAATCATATTTTTGTTTTTTTGTGATGATTTAGTAAGTGAAAATGACAAGGCAATATAATATAGGGAGTTAGTTAGAGTTCAAGTGACAGTTAAAAGTTAAATTAGTTGAGCTAGTAAGGACAATTAATAGCATAACTAAGAGTTGGTTAGAGTTGTCACTTGTACAAGTAAATTTGTTCGTATATATATATATACACACACCATTATAACAGATGCGGAGAATGGCGACAGAAAATTGGCAGCCGTTTACAAAATCGCCGTAAATTGGTGGGATAACGGTGGTTGTGGTAGCAGTTTGATGACTGTAACAAAACTGAATAATATAGCGGCAGTTTTACGTCCCAACCACTGCAAAGCAATTTAATGAATGCTTCATTAACATAGTGCATTCTCTTCTCTTTTTTCACACGAACTCAATTGTGCAAGGGCGCGAACCACATCTCTGCGAATCCTTGCCACCGTGGTATTCCCCTCCATCAATTCGAATTGTCTCGTTCTTCCCCTTGTTGTGTCCATCGCTGAGCCGCTTCTCCTCCCTCTAATACTCACTACAAGAAAGTTGTCGGATACTGTCGGATTTACCGGCGGATTTACTAAAAAAATTTGACGCTAAAAATCTCACCAGTAATTATTTACCGACAGATTTTTTCGTCTGTCGATAATTACCAACGGATATGAAATTTTAATTGCAAAATTCTGGATCTTGTTACCGTCATATTTTTTTTCCGATAAATCTGACGGTAAACTTAAATTTTAATTTTTTTTATAAAATTTGTTTGAAAATTTAATATATAATTTTAAATATTTAAATTTAATAATTTATAAACTAACAAGATTTAAAGTTTTATAATTTCTTATAATAATTTTTCTATAATCTTTAGTTAAAAGTTCACAAACAAGTTCAGTTATAAAAATTGTACAAAATTAAATTAGAAATCAAAAGAGCAATTGTTTACTTAACATTTACAATGAACCAAGGATAAATAATTTACTTCACACTTAAAAACATAGATTTAAGCATCCAGTCGAAGAATATGTTGTCAAAATCAATTATACCATCACTACTAAAAAGTCACTTTTAGCGGCCATTTATTTTATTTTTAGTAGCAATAAAAATAGCCGCTAATACATTTACCGACAATTAGACATTAGCTGTCTTATGCTTTGCCGCTAAAAGGTTTTAGCGGCAATTATAACATTTGCCGGTAAAGACATTTTTAATAGCCACAAAAAGTATATAATTTTTAGCGGCCATTTTTTTGGCAATTTATATGGCCACCAAAAGTAATTCTAAGATTGTAATGTTATTCACTTTTAGTGGCCATTACTATTACCGCCAAAACCCATTTTGCCGGCAATTTATATAGTTGCTAAAAATAATTCTAAAATTGTAATGTTATTCACTTTTAGTTGCCATTACTATTGCCGCTAAAATCTTAAGACTTTTTTAATTATACTCACTCTTTTAGAAATAACTTGTCTTTTTTTTTTTAATTTCAAATTATTTTTACCAACAATTATTATTATTCTACATAATACAAATTACTAAAATTAATTACTACAAAATGAAATATTTCATTAAATTCAAAATATTTATACACAAATTCCTCTTGAAACGTAATAAAACATAATATAAATTTAAACAACACAAATACTACAAGTCTATGTTACATCGACGATTAGCACATAGCTAATGATCAGCGTTCTCTAATGAGTATTTTATCTAATAATTCATACTTTATGATTAGTGTTCTCTGAAATCTGACCTACCACAAAGATCTATTGTCCAAACAAAAAATCCAAAACAACAAAACCTTGTGCATACCGTCTCCATATGCTTTCTTCAACAAGAGCAATGCTTGTAGAACTTCTGCTATGCAAGAGCCACCATCTGCATATGCACATTAGAAATGTTTAAATTGCTACACGACCCAAAATCTGAAAAAAAAAATAGTTCTATATTACATACTAATGAAATTGTACTACTTAAAATACCGAGACAGTTATAAACAATGTCCAACATTCAGATTCACATACACATACATTATCATCAATTAAGCAAGGGTAAAAATGATACACCTAGTCACTACCTATATTATAAAAATATGTCTAAAAAATTTTAAAAAGAAATAAAAATTATAAAATTGATTTTTTATATCTAAATATTGCACTGAGTGACAAAAGAAAATTTCTGTGGTCATGACGCTCAAATTCAGCACACCCGAAGTATATTGACAAGGATCATTACAAAACAAATATAAAGTCAATCAAAATATCAAATGAGCTCCCCAGAATTTTAGTATTTATATTTGCACACATGCTTTAAAAATTAGCGGAGAATGGACAATCTTAGTTGCAAGATAATGATAATGATAATTTGGCACTTGTTGGAAGCATTAGTCCTTACTTCTTACTAAATGTGTATGAAGTTCAATTGTCAAGAGTAAGGAATCAAGAACTTCATCGTTACATGTAAGAATGTAAATTATTATATATATTTTAGTAGACATGAATTAATATTTCAAACTAAACAATATCCTACGGAAACAACTATATATTCATCAATCCTTTTTTACTTTTAATTAAGAGATGGCTATTAAATGGTCCCGATTTTTTATTCATCAATTGGTAATAGAGCCTCAGCCATGTCTCTCAGTTAAAGTTGAGCAATGCAAATAGTAATAATGTTACAAGTACTTACCAGGGATCAAAACCATGGCAATCTCTAAACTATAAGTACTTACCCGAAGCAACATAAAAGCGACATATGCCGGTAAGGGAACCAACAACAAATCCTTGCATAAATAAATAGTCTAAGGTTCAAAATCCCCTTTGAATGTAAGTTTTTATATTAAGAACAAGTAGAAACAGATCAAAAATTTTTTTGACAAGATTTAGTTGAGTACTGATAAGATTAACATACCTTTCTATTTGGTTGGTAACTTATAGCAGTTATGACATCTCGAATGTCTGCCTAGTCAACCACTCGCTCTTTGCGCATTCCCCATGTTCGAACTTTACCATCTATAGAGCCACTGATGAAGTAATTTTCATCAACATGGTTGAATTGAATGCATGTCACTGTTTCCATGTAAACAAGAGATACAATAATTAAATATCATACTAGTTGAAGTATTGAACTAAGTTATGCTAATAACGGTTCATATTATAGTTCCAAACTAAATAGAATTGGAAAGATCTTTCTTAAAGAATGAGATTAAAAAAGTTGGTTCTAAAATTACCATAATCTGTATGATGGAAAACATTTAGACATTGACTACAACCAATCTGCCACATGTGAATAGTTTTATCCATTGAAGATGAAAGCAGAATCTGCATCAAGAGATATTATAGATCAGATTAACATTCAAACAGAACACATAAGAGAGACAAATATAGGATGTCTAGTGTCATATTTAAAAAAGAAAATATTGTACAGGAGCTGTCCTAAATGCATCTGCGGTTTATAAGATTATAATTAAGATCATTAGAGGTGAACAAGTGCATTAGTACCTTAGAATAATACTCAATTGCATTTTTGAAGTCCTTGTCTCTATATGCAATATCCCAAAACTTTTTTTGTGTTCAATATATCTTACACTTGTTGCTTGTGTCAAATCTTGGAAAGAAAGCTGCAACAACATTTTCGGTTAAGAGACAAGAGAAACCACAAAAGAAGTTGGCAGAACAAGAACTTGTCAAGTCAGATATACAATTATAGTCTTGTGAGAAATTACCAAAAGCATCCTTTAGCAGGTCTTCCTAAACATCCTTCCAAATACTAAATGAAAGAACAATTGATTGCTTTGTTAGATTCCCATATATTTAGGCATATCTATTTTCTTTTTTATTTGATCCTTCAATTCCCTTTTATCTATTACTATTGCTTTTTGATAAATCCTTGAATCAGAATCGATATATCTAAATACCAATTATATTTAGATACGACATTGATCCAAACTTAAATCAAGGACAGTACATACTGCATTCTCTAGCACTGCAACTACGGCATAAATTAAGGAATAAAACTTGAATGTGTAAGGGTAATAAGTAATAAGAAAACCACAAATAGAGAACAACTTTAATGTCAATGAATAGTGAAAGTAATAATATTCATCATCGCACCAGTTACCATAAAAATACGTGTAAGAATCTCCGGACTTGAAGCAACCAGATTACATCCCCGAGCCTGTTTGATAAATATATAGAGAGTGACATGAAAGAGCTGAACTTCAAAAGATTAAATTATATGAAGAATTATATCGGGATGTTGCATATAAACCTGCAAATAAGTCATATATGGTCTTGGATTCACAACTCTCAAGGGTCTATAAAATTCGAACGGATCAGCAAAGTCATTGAGCCTAAAGCCAGCCTCAGACTAGCAAATCCAAATTTCAAATTAATTTCTGCTGGACCATAAAAACCAGTGCATGATGATATGTAAGAATGGATTAATTAGCATGAATCACATAAACCCTAGAAAATGAGAATTTCTCAAATAAGGAATCAAAATTGAACAAAAGAAGGATGAAAATGTTACTGAGGTGCGAACTGAAACTAGAGATCATAATGTATGGCAGAGGCGACGATAGAAACCACCGTATGAGGCTACAAGCCAACGACAGAGACTGTGGGCATGAACTTGAGGATGAGGTGGTAGTGAAGAATGTCACTTGAGCCGTTCGGTGTAGAACTTAGTGTGAGGAAGAGGAGGAGATGGAGGCGACAGCGAAGTGAAGAGGTTGCGACAGCAAAGTGAGGTGGAGGAAGTGACAAAGTAAAGAGGGGTGAAATGTGAGAAATGAGAGAGATAAGAAAATAGCCTCAGCTGTGAAAAAGGATATTCTTCATAATTAAAAAAGATTAAAAGAAAAAGAATTACAAAGTTAATAATTATTTAGTGGCCATTGATGTAATTGCCGTTACAAATGAAGTATTAAAGGCAATTATTTATTTGCCGTAAAAAAGGTCATTTAACAAGAAAAATTATGGCTATATTAATATGACCGCTAAAAATTTGTCGGTAAAGACCAAATTTTTTGTAGTGCATATGAACTCCAAGTCTATGACAAAGGAAGTATAACTCGTATATACCAAAAACAATTATATTAACTTTCAGGTCATGTTATGTTCTTATCACTAAGCATTCTATTAGAAAAATTATCATAACTAGCAATTCAAGATTATACATCAAAATGAAACTTGAAATATTTTCAGCAAGTTGTTAAAAACATCAACAAGACATTACATTATACAATCTAATGATACACAAGAACATGTTTAATGTTTATTGCACCAAACATTCAAAATTGTTTCATACATGACTTTTATACTTCATAATAGAGTGTGCAAATTATTGCTAATTCATTTTCATTCTACCTTAGAAAAATCAAAATTGCAACTATAAGTGCATATGACTTAAATTAGTGACTTACACCAGAGATACCTTCACATTTCATAATAAGCAAGCATTACTCATTTGAATGTTAAAACAGCAATTACTTTAGCAAGGTTTTGCATCAGATCTCATCAACTCGCCATCGAAAAATCCCAAAAAACGTCGTAGTAACATCTTATTACTTTAGCTGACATAATTTATTAGCATCATATTAGAAGAATGAATGATTATTCAACCTAGCTACTGATTTACTGGATCAAAGGTTCAACCGTAGTTCAATCAGAATAACCGAATTATAATAAAATATAAATAAACACACAAAACATAATTATATTCTAATATAAACCTTAAAATCTCATCCAAATTAAAAATTCTACATCAACCAAAGTTTTATATAATCTCATCCAAGTCCGCATAAGTCAAATAACAAAAGAAATATCCAAACAAGATTAATAAGTAGGCAACAATTAGTATGCAAATAAATAACAGCTAGAACAATAAGTAGGTAGCAAGAACAATAACAATAACAGCTAGGCAAATAAATTTAGTAACTACATAGCAAAAAATTTAATAACACCTAACAAAAAATTAGCAAAAGAATTATTAGCAAGAACTGAATAATTATTAGCAAAAAAATTTAACAAATCAACAAGAACAATGACATCAACAGCAATAATCACTAACAAATCAACAAGAACCATAACAGCAATAACTATGAGAACTGAACAATTATTAGCAAAAAATTAAAGTAATCAAGAACAATAACTACAAGTACTGAACATCTATGCTACAACAACATAACAATTAACAAGAAGAATCAGCAACAAGAAAAATAACTAACAGAGGCTGAAAGTGATCACAACTAGAAAATGGATTAATACAGACAGATTTACAGACAGATTTAGTCTTTATTACAGACGAATTTTTGGTTACCGACAAAATTACCGACGGATTTTGTCCTTCTGTAAAAGCCCCGTCGGAAATTATTTACCGACGAATTTTTTTTCCGTTAGAAAATTACAGACAGATTTTTACCAGTTACCGACGGATTTTTCCTCTGTAAATTCTCCATCCATTTTCTGAAGGCGACGAACTTTCTGACGGATTTTTCGTCTGTAATTACAGACGGATTTTCCGACGGATTTTCTGTCTGTAATTATAGACAGATTTACAGACGGATTTTCCGTCTGTAATTACAGACGGATTTTCCGACAGATTTTCCGTCTATAATTTAAACCTTGGAAAATCATCTCACACTCTGATTACAGACAGAAAATCCGTTTGTAAATCCGTCAGTAAGGTAAAATAGAATTTTTTTTAGATTTTTTCATTGCAAAATAAACTTATTTTCATACAAAATAAATATAAATTTAAAGTACTATAATAAACAAGCAAGTCAATATAATTCAAAACATAAAGAAAATGTATTGATACATCAACTATAATTCTCAATGTATTTTTCAACCATACTAAAACTATCAACCATACTAAAAGCTGTGTTATTCTCCATACTAAAACAGAAATTGGAAAACGCCAAAAATCTCCATATCAGTTTAGACCTCAGTTACAACAATCTCTCAGGTGAAATCTCAGCTTCTCTTGGGAATCTATTGAAATTAGAAGCACTTGATCTTTCCCACAATCAATTCACTGGAGAAGTCCCTCCACGAGTTGGTGACATGAGCAGCTTGGGAGTGCTTGATCTCTCCTACAACCACCTTCAAGAAAAATTGGAGAATTTTAAATGAGTTTAGAAGAGAGACATACTAACTGAAACAGATCCCTGCATTGGGAACAAAAAATAGCATGAACAATAGAGAATTTTAAATGAGTTTAGAAATTAAAAGCCATGGTTAATTGGTTTTTCCAGATAAGCTAGGCTTCAATTCAAATGATGATCATATACTAATACCTAGAGCTAGTAAGCTACTAAAGTTGTCAAATTGTCTCTGATATTTACGGTGCATGCCGGCTGGACAAGTCGAACTCAGACAAGTGCATTGCTGTTGCCGAAGATTTGCATGGATTGGTACAAGTCTTGAACCAACTCCATAGGCAGCAGGACAAGACCATTGTTCTCCAGCAGCTGACTGGCAGATGCAGGATTCTCTTCAAGAAGTTTCCCCATCATCTCTTCAAGTGGTTCATTCAGCTTCTGCTGGTCAATATAATGCCCATAACCCTGCTAATCAAACAAAACAAGATATTCAGTCCGTGAATTTGGCACTCTGGAGGGGCAGATATTTGATATTTCTATGGGGCAGAATTTGGGCTAGCACATGAATTCATAATGATTTTGTGTACATTATTATCTTCTAAGGTTAAGGACAAGACATATACCTCATGGAAAACCAGTGGTATAGCAGTTGATTCAGCTTGTAGTCTACTTCCACTTAGTTCCTGTAAGGAACATATGCTATCTTTTAATTTGCAAGTTGACAAATCAAGTTAAGTCTATATACTTGACCAAACCCGCTGTTAGTAAACACTGCAAAATGGTCCTTTGCTTTAATTTAATGTTCTCCACTTTGGTCTGATGGTATGGCTCCAATTTATTATTTTTCCTAAATGAAGGATAATTCTTTCAAGGGGAAAGAAATCACTGAACCTCATTTTGTGTTCACATGCAGCCAAACTTCTAGTTTGTTCATTCTGACATCATGTTAATGCATTTGATATGATAGTACAATAATAATTATAAGCAAAACTGTTATATATGTATGAGAATGATTGAGGCTGAGAAAATTGAGACGATCCAGAGTTAATAGGTACCTTTAATTGAAGCTGCAAATATTTAACATGGTCGATAATGTCGTCCAGTATATAAGCTTGACTACCCTACAGATTAAAAATCAATTGTCCATAGAAATGTGATGGCATTAAGTATATATGATCAGCCAAAGTATTGCTCACAGATAAGAATGGTAAGATATTTTTGAAAGACCCGTTTTGTTTTCATGCATGCAAGAATCAAGATGTTATACTTTCCAAGATTATCTATTCAATGGCCAGCAAACATCAGGACTCCTCTGAGACTTGAGAAGTCTCATCACAGGGCGATATATCAAGAAAGCAACCTATGTCCAGGAAAACAACAAGCAATAAAAAATAAACAAGTTCAAGCATAATAAATTAATAAATGTTGCAAGTGAAGGGATATAAACAGTTTTCGTGATAAAATCAAGCAGTAGTTATCATGAAATCATGCCCTAAGTTTACAAGACAAAAGTATATAGAATGAGAACACAGACCTCAGGGTCCAGGTGGTAAAGGTGGACCAGGTCATTAAGCGATGGAATGAGTGCAGCATAATTTCAATTTTTTAGGAAAGTATGAAAACCTGCAATAAAACAAGCTCAATTCCTTGCTCAACAAATATCATTTGCTCATGAAAACATTCCCCATCTAGTCCCTTTGGAGAATAAGTCAAATACGTCATAATGTTCTACACTACAAGAATCAAGTCGAATAACTACATGTTAAGGAAGAGAGCATATTATAACTCTGAGCAATAAAACTGAAGTGAAGATAGCAACCAATACCTGCTACCATTATGTGGCACCATTGATTTGCATGCTTGATCATCTCCGGTGCAACCATTTGCAATTGACACTAGACCTGCCACTGATGGTAGTGCCAAACTTCAAAGAGTCACTAGACCTTGAAGATAATGCCACCCATGAAAAGGACAGACCTACCAGGGAGGAGAGACTATTTCTTCCTGATTTGCATATAGAACAAAGCCCACAATATGCCACAAATTTATTACTTTGACATTTCTAGTAATTAATCGCTAACTAGCATACAAGTCTATAGAAAAAAAATCAACTGCTCATGGCTAGTCAAATTACTTAAAGGAGTTCAAAATTGAAATTAGAATGTATCTACCTGCTCCATTTCGTAAATTAGAATGTTGCCAATCCATTACTGAGTTAATTTTGGCTCTTCTAGACAGCTCAGTTGGATACCTGATGAATCAAAATGGAAGATGTTATAATTTATTAAGTTATTTATTCTAATCTCTGTCACCCTAATCTGTCCTTTCAATGAACATACAGAAATGAGGGAAATGAACCCAAAATCGTGTTTTACTAATGAAGAAATCTCCTGCATAAATCAGATCAAGTTACATAGGATTTAGAAACATCTTCACTGCTGGAGATCCTAGTTTTGAAACAAAAAGCAAGTCCTTGGAATCCATGCTGCGTGAATTGGAAAACTGTCCTGAAGACATACTCATATTATTATGGTGAACAAATATATTTATGTTTATTAAATGATGACAAAAAGTACTAAAAATTACTGTTTCGTAAGAGTTTTTCACTATCTCTCACACACATATAATATATATTGTCTAGAATAACAAGAAACTGATTAACTACAATCATGTATAATTGTGTCAAACTCATTCTTGTTGTTCCGTTGGTAATTGAAACAAGTTATCAGTGCAGTGATGCAAATCCTTAAAAAGATAGTTTGTTTCAAAGCCTGATGCGTTTTATCACTATTTGTGGGACCAACATGCAGGATAATCCTACGATGTTTCCTTCTGGCCTGTGGATACCAAGTATGAGGGGAGCTAAAACAACCAAAAATCAATCATGAGGCTTCAGAACCATACAATGATAAAATCAATATCAATGCCAGTGCAGCTTTTAACTTAATTATCAAATGATAAATAGCAATTAAGAATTTCAGTAACAAATACAAAAGAGCATTATCACAAACAGGTTCCGTGCAAAGTTCCGAAACTAATGTAAAGAGAGCAGATTGAAAAGCAATGCAATGTAAGCTTACGTCAAGTCAGTGAAATCATTTCTGATGGCACCATGAGTAGAGCAAGTCCCCTCAAACGATCTACAAGAACAAATAGCCACAAATAAAACAAAATTGATTCAGTGAGAATAAACTCCAATGTCAGCAAATTAGTTGAAACAAACAAAAACCCATCAACAGTTCTTCACCTACTCTTCCACATTAGCAACTGTAACACCCTCCAGAACCTCCCTAACACTGAGCTTATGAGATGTGGAATCAGTATCTGAAGCAACTACACCACATTCAGCAACACTCTGAACCCTCTCTGTTACTGATGCTTCAGGGTCAGCGCCATCATCATCAATCTCACCCTCCTCCAACTCTCCTTCCTCTTTATCATCATCCACAATCACCACCTCGCTTGCATTCTCCTTAACACCAGCAGACCCAGAAGATGATTGATTGGAAGACATGGCAGCACTGGCATTAACATTTGCATTCGAATCAACTAAACAGATGCTATTTCATATATTCTTCCCCAGTGGATATTCAACAACTCTGTCAATCAACAATTATATAATAAAGTTACACACTAGTATCACATGAATCACATGAATCACACAAAATATTGCATTTAGGTCAAAAAAGCTTCCGAATGCAGAAAAAATTCATCAAAATCAGAGTAAACCCATAGATTCACGAAGCACAAAAGCAGAGTATGATAAACCTAGCTAAAACTGGCGCAGAAAAATTGAGCCCTAAGGTTTATCACGAAGAACAGAATCAAAAAATCAGGATATATATACCTGAAATTCGTGATGGTTACGAGAAGAACCGAGAGAGCAAGTTGTTGAGATTAGATGGAAGAGGCGCCAGAGGGAGCAGACGTGATGAGAGCGGCGGCGGAGAGAGCTCTGCGACGATGGGAGTAGACGCGACGAGAGCGGCGACAGAGGGAGCTCGTGTGACGCAAGGGATGACAGAGAGAGATCGTGCGATGCCAGCGGCGGCGGAACCGGCAGCGGCGGAAGCAGCTCGTGCGACGGAGAGAATGGATTTCGGGCGTTGGCAGCTGTTTATTTGTGAATGGATTTCGGGAGAGAGGGGATAGATTAGGTAAAGTTAAAATTTTCAGACGGAAAATTTTAAATTACAGACGGATTTTCCGTCTGTAATCATTTAATAAAACGCAGCGTTTTGTCTATTTAATTATAGACAGATTTTCCGTCTGTAATCATTTCTTACGGAAAAAAAATTAATTTTTCCGACGGAATTATCGACGGATTCTTTTTTCCGTCTGTAATTTATGCTAATTCATTTTTTTTGTTTTCCGACAAAAAATCCCTCTGAAATTCCCTCTGTATTTCAGTGGGATAAAATCCGTCGGAAATATCCGTCTGTAATAACTAGTTTTCTAGTAGTGGATGGCCGACGAGAGGCAGAAGACGATGACAAGGCGGCGTCAGAGCTCGCAGAGTGGCAGACCAAGGAACTCGCAGCTTCAAGCTCTAAGAAAGGAAGGGGACGCACCGTCGGAGAGGGCAAAAAGGGTGTAGGTTTTTTATTTAAAAAAAATAAAAACAAGATGGAATAGGGAGAGGGATGAGGGCAACCTATCTGGACGATGGAGGAGACAGAGGGAGCAATCCCGTTTGAGGCAACGAAACATGATACAGGTGACTTGATGCAGACTTTGGAGGAGAATGGAGGTGGGTAGCGCTGGCGGAGGGTGGCCGGAGGGGCTAACGGAGGTAGTTGCAGGGGAGAGAGAAGAGAGAGGAGAATGGGGGAGATATAAGAGTGTTCTCGAAAGTGAGGGGAGAGGGCCGCACATTTTGAATTTAGATCAGGTTTACCGTCGGATTTAATACATTGTGTATGACCAAAACGCAGCGTTCCATCAATTAAGTTTTATCGGTAGATAAATCCAACGGTCATCTCGGCGCCAATTTTTCTTGTTTTCCCTCCAAATATTACTAGCAAATTTATCGTCGAAAAATATAATCCAACGGTAACTTTCCAAATCCGCCGGTAAACCCATCGCTAACATCCGACGCTAAATCCGATGGTAAATCCGACGGTGTTCAACGTTTTTCTTGTAGTGACTGGTCCCGTTCTTAGGTTTGCTAAGCCCTCTTTCAATTTGGTTTAGTTTTCTTTTTGGTTTTACTTTTCAATTTGGTTCAGATTAATTTTTTTCTTCTTGATTTGGGTTCAATTTATTCTTTTGTTTTGTTTTTGTTCTTGCCAAGAACATAGGGCAAAAGGGGAAGAAGTAAAATCCAGTCCAGCAAGATACACTAGTACCGTTGTGAAGACCTACAGCTGCAATGCACTGCACCTCCATTATGGATCTTTCTTATCTGGTACATGTATTTTTCGTTGCTTTTGCCTTTACTTTCTCAATTTAGGGCAGAATAAGATTTTTTCAATTTGGATTCATTCTGAAGTGTTATGCATTGTTGGAAATAACATCATGGATTCCATATTATCAATTCCTTATTTTGGGTACTTATGGATTTTATTATTTTAACTTCCTTTGAATTCATGTACATGATTAAGGGAAGAGAAAGAAAAAAAAAACATAAAAGAAAACAAAACAGAGCCAAAAAATAGAACTAAAAAAATGGATGAAACATGTTAAGGAAGTTAAGCTAAAAGAAGTTAGTTTGTGAATTAGATGGGTTCAAGAACCATTCTTGAGTTTTATGTTGGTATACAAAGCCATTGTTGGATGTCATTGTATTCAGAATATTACTCATAAAGGAAAGGTTGAGATTGTGAAGAGATTGAGATGCAAAAATATATTAGATTTTGTTAGTTTGGTGAAAACAAAAAAGGAGTGTCTGTCAAGAAGGTTGGCTGGGAGTGTTTGGGGAGGAAATAATTTTTCTTGGGGTGGTGTGGAGTCTGTTGGCAACTCTGGAGACTTTTTGTGTGTATGGAGGGAGGATTTCTTTGAGAATGAGAAGAATATAAAAGAGTAATAGGTGGTTAGCGTTTAAAGGTGTTATAAGGAAAGTTAATTTGTATCGTGAGACCCAAAGATTGCTTTAATTGTCATAGTGTAGTACGTTTGTATAATTAGATTTATATTACATAATAATGCATGACAAATTAAAAACCAACTTGGGTTGGTCGAGTGGTCATCTCACTCGTCCGCTTAAGCAAATGTCGGGGGGTTCGAATCCCGCCTTATGCATGCAGCAACCCATTGGCCAGTGGCAGACTCTTAAATGGAGTTCAGATCCGCGACGGATTAGTCCTTGACTTATCGGGTTGAGAGATACCGTACACAGCCAACAAAAAAATTAAAAGGGAAAAATTCATTTATACCAAATGTAGTTCCTATTGATTAACATACACGCACCATCAAATAATCTTATTATCATGATCTTATTTTTAATATGCTGCATCAAATTCTCGATCTCTTTTGTGTTTTGTTTATCTTGATAGAATATTATTATTATTGCTAGAATAAAATAATGAAATTAGATATTCGTTCTAACCAACCTTTGAAGAAAGGATTTTGCTAATAAACCAATTATGAGCATAGTACAGTCACTGAAGTTACTAGCACCACTGAATTTTTTCATGCTCTTCCAAAATAAGAATCTAAGGGCAGAAACGTTTAATCACCAAGCATCAATTCTTTCCATGTTAGAGATCTAGAAAAGATACTCTGATCTATCGTGGCCTCGCTCTTGTCATTGGTTCGTTTTTTCACATTGCTCTCACTTTATTGTTAATGATTGAATTTTGATTTTGTAAATCTGAGTTTTAGGATAATAAATGAGGATAAGAGGTTGAGTATACTTGAATGTTAAGATTTGTTTTCTTGGTTGATGATGGTATAGGTTTGGGTTGCTGAATTTGATTTCTAGGATTTGGAACCTGGAAATTTTATAGTCAAACTATACTAAAGGTATATTTTGGACTAATTAGTATTTTGTAACTTGAAACAGTTGGGAGACAAGATCTAAGGGACTAAACTTTATTTTCTTAGTTATTTTTGCTCATTATTACATAGGTTTTTCTAGAGACATTTCTTACATGTATCGTTGCCAAGCAAGATTCTCTTGCAGCCAAGGTTTTTCTAGTTTTAATTTTTCCTTATGTAATTATGGTATAAAGATATAAATATATATACCCCATTTAGTGAAATTGCTTAAAGAAATGTTGTCTTTTATCATTACTTTAATATTTTTCAGATAACATGAATTAACTAAAAGACACGCATAGAATTTACATACTTTATAAATTAAGTGCATTAATTTTGTATTCTGAAGTAGGTTTTGTTGTTGATTATTTGATTAATAGAAATTATTGAAAAAATTTTCTTATCCTAAAATTTTATTGCTGATGTGATGAATATGGTTGTTGATTACTTGATTAGTGAGAAAGTTAAACTCAGTAAGACTATTAATTTAGCTTCAGTACTCTTCTTTTCTTTTTCTGTACTTTTTCTCCTTCATATAGATTGTAATGGACTTATAGCATATTTAAGATTGTAGTCTATTTGTAGACTTCAAGAATAAAAATATGACTTAGAATTCAAGTTGTTCTTCAATCTCTTTTCCTTCTTTGCACCCAATTTTTCATTGTGAATAGGAAAGAGTTATTGTTAGTCTATAATTACTTATGTTTATTAGAAATTGTTAAATAGGTTGCCATCAGTTGGTTTTTTGAAAATGTTTGATTAAAGTGATATAACTTCTTCATTTGGGTTTTTTATACACGAGACTTATGTGTCTTTTTATGTACTCAACAATAATATTATTGGCAGGATATTTTGTTGGGCCTGTGCCGCTGTATGTGAAATTTTCAATGATAGTTAGTTAGAAGTTTGCTTGCTCAAATGCCCTCCATACTTTTTTTCTGTACTTATATATTGATTGACATATACACTCAACATCTTAATTCGTGTGCCATGTTTGTGCACTTTTCAATTCAATCTTGTTAAAATATTGATATACGCTTAATTACTTTCCTATATTTTCTAATTTATTGTGTGCATTTTTTATACTAGGAATTTAAGATGCTTAGAAAAGCCTCGTTTCACGAAAAAATCAAGAATTGAAACACCATGTTAGTAGCCAACGGGAGCTCCTGCATTTTCATCATCCCATCATGATAACTGTCTAATTTTTCCGTCCAGTTATTGTGGTGTCCCTGCAGTGGCATTTTTCTGCCCATTCCGTCTGCTCCGGAACGAACCAAGACTTGATACACAGACTTGCACCAATAGTGTACAAACCTCAGAATAAGGCGATGAAGACTTGGACCCAGAGGCAAACGAAGTAGATTCATTTGAACAACACATTAACAACCTATTTGCTGCTTCTGATGCTGAAAGACGCAAAGAATGCAAGATTACTGAGTTTTGGAATGTTGATGTCATCGGCAACAAATCTTGAACCTCTATATATTCAAAATGATTATACTCTATTATTTTTATTTTTCTCGCATCTTGGCCACAATGACTACATAAATAAGGTTCTATTTTTATAGATTCGAATGGCATAATCAAGCAAGAAAGATTAAGTGTGAAGGAAGCTATGGAGTATCCTAATAATGGTAGAAAGATCATATGAGGTTTAACAGGGAACTGCAACCAATTGGAGATGAAGCTGGTCTATTGAGTGGCGTTCTTGAATTGCTAGGTGATGATTATAATAAATTTTCTATCTGTGAGAAAAGTTGAAAAAAGGTGTCTGGTAAAGACAGGGTTTATAATGATTGAATAAAGGTAAAAATTCATAGCATTGTTGAATTAAATCAATTCTTTCCTTTAACAATTACTAATAACTCGAACTTATCATTGCAAAAAATGTTCTACTTTGATGAAGATAAAGGTGGAAGTATCAAGAGTACAATTTTGAAAAGTATAGGGAAGTCTTGGAAGGATATAAGGAATGGGTTGTATCACAATTATTACAAATCAACGAGGACGTTTGAGCAAAATCTTGAGGGATGCCCAGCGGGAATTGATAAAGAGCATTGGAGATGGTTCCTTGATTATCACAATGACCCTGACACATAGGTAACCTATTTTGTATTCGTAAAGAACTAATACTATTTATGTTACATCAATATGGACGAATTCGGTGTCTAATCACTCTTACTTTTGATGGCATAATAAGAGAAATGTAGGAAAAATGCTGTGAATCGATCGAAACAACAATACACTCACACTAGAAGCTCTAAAAGCTTGGCGAGGCGAAGAGAAGAAGAGGTAATTTACATTTGAATTCATTTTGAACTGTATTTTAGACTGTATCTTCTTTATTTGGGTGGAATACGATTATGGTATAAACTATATTGTTATAGTCAGAACTACAAAGGAAGAAAGTTGGTAGAGGAGAATTATGAAACTTAGTGCACAAACGACGTGATGCATGGCTCCTATATACAATAAGAAGCTCGGGGCATTGGTGTAAGTACTACGTGGGGATCCTTTATGTTGTTTCTCGTTGGTTTTAATTATAAAATTGTGTTGAATTTGCACTAGCCTGTATTTGTTTAAGTATGCTTATTTACGTTTGTAGAAAAAAAATTGTGGAGATTGAGTAGCGTGACAAATCCACTAGAATATTGTCTGAAAATGATTCCCTTGTCCAAACTCTCGAAAAAGAGCACTTGGGTAGAGTGTATGGCGTGGGTTTCAGACCGACTCCAAGTCAACTCTTTCATCCGAGTTTGCATCCGCCGATGAATGGAGCTCAAACAGAGTAGGTCCAAAGGGTGCTGTTTGAACTACAGTAAGAGGTGACAGCCGAGAAATTAAAAGCGAAGACAGTGGAGGATGAAGTAGCAGCAGAGAAATTAAAAAGGAAGGCAGTGGATAATGATGTAGCAACAGAAAAGATAAAGAGGCAGGCAATAGAGTGTTCTAAGTTATCTAATTCAACAGCAAGGTGGGGAGTTGCCATTAGACATTACTGCACTGATGAATTCTTTGAATGAACATAGGGAAAATAGAAATTAGGATTTGATGTTATTTTATTTGAAGTATATATTTTTTTAAGTTGACTATGCAACTTTATTAATTAGAGATTGATAGTAATATAAATATATTAGTTTATTTCGCAGTTAAATTTTTATGAGTTCTCACCCTCAATTTAGATTTATAGAGAAAATTGATAACATTTTAAAATTAAAAAATAATCCCAAAAAAATATTCCCAGAATATTTAAAGAAAAACAAATTAATATATTCAATTTAAAAAAATAACAGTAACAAATAGCGGCAGTTTATAACTGACAAAAATAAATTTAAAAAATTGTACAGATTTTAATATAACAGTAGTTAATAACCGCCGAAAATAAAATTCTACAAAAATTTACAGCACCAAATAGCACCGATTAGTGACCATCACAAAAGAACAAGAAAATTGTGTTTGGGCATAAAGCCATAGTTCATAACCAACAAAAATCAATTCGACACAAAATATCTGAATAGCGGTAGTTATACCAATGGTTGTTAGAAATCACTGCAAAAACCAATTACCACGCCCTAAAGGACGGTGGTTTTTAAACCGCTGATATTCAAAAACAAAAATGTCCCTAGTATCCGCTTCTCTTGTAGTGCACACTCATGTAATTGATTGAACTAACTAATACAATCATCTCTTTCACTCTCGCATTGATTTTGAACTCAACTCTTTGGTTTTATATCTAATCTCAAGCTCTCTAGTGTGCAATCTGATAGCTTTCAATAAGAACCATAGCCACTCATCATAAAACCCCATAGGTTGCATAGATTTTTTTTAGAGAATATGGACCTATAAATATAGCATATTACAAGAAGAAATTAAAAAAAAAATAAAAAAATCTGTAAAGATCATATTAATGTCTTCATTTGTTCATCAACTAATTTTGCAAAATTGCAAAATAGCATACTACAAAAACTTGGAGTATATGGAATCAAACGTGTGAAAAAATTGTTTTACAATTCCTGCTGTTCTCGAGACAAATTTTATGAAGTATAATTCTTTTGTGATAGGAAATAATGAAGATTTGCAAATTTTGTTTCATTGTCATAAAAATTTTTCTGAGATGAGAGTGACTAATTGTATGCCAAGTTTGAGGTTATGGTAGCAAGCTGTAGAGGATCAACTCTAAATCCTCAATCTATTATGGGAAGAGCTTCTAATTTTAGGCCTGTGGTTGCACCGGATGCAGCATTGATGGCATGCATCTCCCTCTTTTGTAGCTGATATAAATCACATAACGATGGTGCTTATGATATGGGAATAAAAATAGTTTAAAAGGAAAATAAAAAAGTTTACAGAAGATATAATAAAAATTTATTATTACTATAAAGGATAAAAGAGTTCGTAATACCAAGAGCATAAGGAAACAAAGAAATGAAAGTAAACATTCTCGTTGCAGACATATATAGCTTAAACACTCTTAATAGGAGTATTTGCCTCCCTTAAATGGACCTAGAAAACGTGAAGGATTAGCCGCCACTCCTAGCCAACAAAATTTTGCATTACATAATATAAAGAATTCCCACCCAATTTTTTTGTATAAATATAAATAAATAAAAGTCCACTCTTTCTAATTTTTGTCTAAATATAAATGAACAAAAGTCCACTCTTTCCAGTTGTTTTTAAATTTGTTTTTTTCTCATCGTATTCACCTTGAGTTTGTTAGAATATCGCTTTTTCTATTTTCTCATCATATGCACTTTGAGTTTGTTACAGTGTCGTCTTAATTAATTTCACTCTAAGACATAGAGCTCTATGCTACTCCATCCAATGCATGTTATAACTTAAGCTTGTGGCAGAGGAAATTCTAGCCATATATACTTGCCATAAATATCTTGGCTTGTATGGCTGTGATGATATATAACTTTAGATTTTTCGAACTGAAGTTGTAGAATATGCAATATAATGTGTTTGGTTAGTTTATTTAATTCTTGAACTATATATATATAGCACATTGCATGTGAGTTGAGTAAAGATATAATTTTTTCCTCGAGATTCCAAACAAGATGTAGTCCATGAATTTTAGATAATATTTTATTTTAATGTCTAGCTATGCTTCATTTAATTAACTTTTTATAAGAAATAGTTATGTTGTTCAAGTGTTCAAGATATTAATAATTTGAGTTTTAAAATCATTATTTTATAAAAGAATGAATATTATCTAACTAAACCATTGACTTAAAATATTAAATCCAAAAACATGAATCTCGGACTGCTCTGGAAGCATTCTCTCCTGATCTATCATTAGATGTGAATTATTTGCTACTTGAAGAGGACTAGTTTTAGTTTGAAATTGCAGTTTGAGGGATATTATATGTGAAACAGATTGCCTTGACATTCTGTCCATCATGCATGAGCTTACAAGTAGGTATTCATCTGAAATAACAGATTTGATTCACAAGATTCAAGAACTTTTATCTCGTCCTTGGCTTGTTCACGTTGAGTGGGTGTCTCGAGAAATAAATAGAGCTGCGAATTTGATGGCTAAATATGGTGTCAAGAGTAACTCTAATCATGTTATTTGGTCTGAGCCTTGTGTTGATCTCCAACAAATCATCTCCTCGGATATATTGTTTCTTTCCATGTTTAAACAAAAAAAAAAATCCAAAAACATGAAAAATGGTTAACCATATATATACGCTTTTCATTTTAGTTTTTTTTCCCCTTTTGGTAGGTGAATGCACCTTTGTTAAGACAATAATTTATGTTTAGACCACAATTATTTTCCCTTATAAATCCCTCACATACACCCTCTCTTTCCACTCCATTCAACTCATACATTGTTGTTGAAGCCATTAACTCTTAATTAGTAGTTTAGTTTGCATCTTTCTTCTCATTATTCCCAACCACCACCAAAACCAAAACCATGACCACCACACATTTCTTCTTGTTCATCACCATTCTCCTCTACTCATGCCACTCTCTCACCGGAGCCGATGATTTCGTTCGCTCCATCGACCGGAGCCTCCTCGGCCTCAACAAAGAAGAGAAGGTTTCACACCTCAAATTCTATTGGCATGACATTGTAAGTGGCAAAAATCCTACTTCAATTGAAGTTATTGCAGCCACAAATAAGATTAACACTACCACCTTTTTCGGTTTGACCCGTATGCTGGACAACCCTTTGACTCTGGGGCCTAACTTGAGCTCCAAGCTTGTTGGGAGGGCTCAAGGGTTTTATTCCTCGACGAGTCAAACCGAAGCTGACCTTCTTATGGCCATGAACTTTGCTTTTGTTGATGGAAAGTATAATGGGAGCTCCATTACCGTCTTGGGGAGAAACCCTATTTTCAACAAGGTAAGAGAGATGCCTGTGATTGGTGGAAGTGGATTCTTTAGGTTTGCTAGGGGTTATGTTCAGCTGAACACTTATTCGGTGAATCTCAAGACTAATGATGCTATTGTTGAGTACAATGTTTATGTCAACCATTATTGAATTGTACTTTATTTAATTCCATGTGTTTTGTGGGAGATTGATGTTATATTTTCATTGTTTGCTTATTGGAAAAGCACACTCCTTTGATTCATGTGTAAATTTTACATTACCTAATAATTATGTATTTTTATGGGATCAAATAAATTCTAATAAATCTATATATGGTTACATCAAATCATATTTTAAATTTATTTATACATAAGAGGATATGACCCTAGCAATTTGTGAAATTTGCATTGGTTTCTCGTTTTTTCTTTTTCCGAGTCCATTGGAGCATTTAATTTCAGGTGGTGTGGGAAATTGTACTGATGAACTAAACATTGTCCTTTTCTCATTATTTACGATTTAGTTAAGGTTTCTTAATTTGGCTGCTATAATAATTAGGCAACGCATTACTTAAAAATTGGATAAATTATTCCCTTTTATACATTTTGCGTGATAGATTTAGTTATTGCAAATAACGTAAACACAAAAAACAAGTTTCCTTCTATGTTTTATTGAATTAATTAGAATTTCATGTTTGAATAAATAATCAATTTGAATAAAAGTAATAGCTATTTCTAACCATGGGTATCATTTGAATAAATAATCAATTTGAATAGGTTATATTAGAGGATAATTTTAAAATTTTATTTAATTTTTTAAAGTTCGAATAATTTTGTCTGCAAAAATTTATTTTTCATGGATATAACTTTAATTTTTGTTTTTTATAGATAAAAATGTCGGTATTTAAATTTTTTATGGTTAAAAAATGACTATTTACTTTAAAAATAATATGTTAGAAATATTTAGGTATATAATTATATAACACATTTATAATTAATGTATGCTCTAAAAACACTTATTTTACATTACCGGTCATTTTCCTTGTGCTTAAAGTATGTTTTAGTTGACATTTAATTTTAAGATCAAACGAATCTGAATTGTGCAGTTATCGACATTCAACTTTTTTTATTGAATTAAAAAATGGTTTTTATTTTTTATTTTCAAAAGTATATATTTATTATATTTAGAAAATGAATGAGAAAATAATGATTTGATAGCAAAACATCGGTGATAGATACTTTAAAAGATCAATTTACATATTTATTTCAAACTTCTAAATCTCGCCAACAAAATGTTATAAAGTCCCACATAAACTTTTGTCTACTCAAAATAAATATATAAAAGTCCACTCTCTTTCCAATTCCTTTTGAGCAAGTTTTGCATATCTTTTTTTTTTCTTAAAAAAAAAAAAACAACAAACAAATAAACAACCAAGAAAATCATCGGAACTACTTTATCTAGGAAAAATATGGTTATGATGGATTTTATAAATGTTTTGATCATTTTTACCTGTTTAATTCCTCTTTAAAATCAAACTAAGCCTACTTAATTTTAATGTGAAAGAATGTTTAGCATCACATAACAATTAGTATTTCACTGAATAATTTTCATTATATATATATATATATTATGAAATTAAAAGATTTTGGTATACAATTTTTTTTAACTTCTTTCATTTTATATATCCTATAAAAAAAATTAAAAAATTCGACAAAAGTATAAAATATTTACCACTTTAACTAATAATATATTTATTATTATTACACACATTGATAGACTAATAGACACATTAATGGTAATAATTAGTTTGTTATCTGAACTGGCAAATCAGTTAGAAAATGCTCTCTCAGTTCTTAAAGCCTCTTGGTCCAGTGAAAAATTTATTGAAACTGTGACTCAAAAGATTAACCGAAGAGGAAGAAGTTAAAGCTTTTGAAGAAGGTTAAGAGGGAGACACTACGTAAGTGGTAGATCAAATTTTTATGAACGTAATACATTTCAGTACGAGAACGAGTATGCATTACTTAAACTATATAAAATATTTTATGTAAAAATTTTCCGTATAACGTTTCAGTAAACAGATGAATTAATATGCAGTAAGGACAGATTGGTACATGATACGATAGCTAAATTAGTGAAAAAAATGGTACTTATTCTTTAAATTTTAATTTTTAGCCAACTTTTTAATTTAAATAATATTATTTAATTAAACTTTAATTAAAACACATTTCAATCTTTTAGAAAATACATTGGTAATTGAGATGAGTTTAAATTTTAAATATTAAAATTTCTTTAACTTTCTACCCACCTAATAAAACAATTATGTTACTCTCTCTCTCATAATATACTTTTGGGTCAATACTGATATTAATTAAATTTAAAATTTAAATTCTAAAAATATTAATATTCAAATAAGTAATAAAAAAATCTAACCAATAATAAAATAAGATATATTAAATGTGTTTTTATCGAATAAGATATAAAAAATACTATCTACATCTTCTTACTTAATATTTTAATTTTTTTTTTGTGTGATTTACTCAAACAAATTAAAATATGAATCTTTATTTGTAGCAACTCCATTATTAAAATTAAATAGGATCAACCTAGTTATTATTAAATATATAGATTATTATATTTTTTTAAACATAATTAAAGATGTTGATTCTTATATTTCTTAACCAGGATATAATAAAAAAAATATTTAATATTATTAAAATATTTTATATCCTTTTTTATATCGGAATTTATTACTTATTTAAACAATAGTTTTTATTTATTTTAATTTATTTATTATTTTTATTGTTTGGTATTTTAATTGATTTTTAAAATTAATTTATTTTGTAAGATTATTACATATATAAAATAATACAATCGCACTTAAAATATATTTAGAACACATCCAAAAATTTATCAAATAAAATTTAAACTTCAAGAATAAAATGTCATATCTCATTTTATTATTAATTGACATATTTCAATACTTATTTGAACACAAGCATTTATTCATTATAATTTATTTAATTGTTTGATTGTTTGGTATTTTAATGTATTATTTATTTGTATATATTATAATTGATTACAATTTCTTCTTTTCTTAATATTATCCTCACAATAATTTTACTTATTATAGTAGACATCAACATAGCATTTGAACTAGACTTGAACACGCAATCGTCGTCAGAAGAAATTGACTCATTTGATTCCCTTATTGATATGCACAATTTAAATGTTTGTAATGGTTCAAGCAATTTTGTTACAGAAACTGAGTGCACGACTGAGGTAGTTGACATCTTTGTTATAAGCATTTTTTATGCATTTTTTATGTATTCTTCCGATATTTTTATCGGCTTTTTTTCTTGCATCCTAATTATAGGTTATATTCTAATATATTCATGTGAACACATCCAAATATCCTTAGGATGACCACTATACATATATATGTATGCTTGTATTATTTTGTCATTCTTTTGTCAAAATTCTTGTCATTATGTTTTGTTTTTCTAGGTCATGATTCATCTCACCATTTTCAATGATTAGATTCCAAAAGTGGGGATGATGTTTGAACCTCTCGAAGAAACACGCCAACTTTATTACAACTATGCTAATAAAGTGGGATTCGAGGCTCATATAAGGAACACTAACTTGGACAAGCATGGAAGGACACCCGTTAACCAATCCATACAATGCAATAGAGATGGATATCGAACAAAGAAGAATCCGGCAACCCAAAGGTCTAATACAGTGTCATCTGAACACTGTAAAGCTCGCATCTATGTGAAGCTTGACACAAAGCTTGGACGATGGAAACTATCGAAGGTAGAATTAGCTCACACGCACCGATGTGATTCCAGTTTGTCATGAATGTTTAAGAAAAATAGGAAACTCTCCATGCACGTTAAGGATGTCTTTGAGCGCAACGACCAGGCTAGTATACGACCTTAGAAGACTTGTTAGGCGCTTGCTGATGAAGCCGGTGGTCGATCTAATTTGAACTTTGTAGAGAAGGATGTTAGAAATTATTTATCCAGTAAACTCCGAATCTATGGAGATGATACTGATGCACAAAAGATGCTGGACTATTTTACGAGGATGAAAAAGCAGAACCCGAATTTCTTTTATGGGATTAGTTTCTATAGTGATAATAGTCTCCATCATGTATTATAGGCGGATGCTCGATCAAGAGCTGCTTACGAGTATTTTGGTGACGTGGTATCATTTGACACTACATACAAGCTCAACAAGTAACTTCTTTTTTTTTGTTTATTTCTTTGTGAATTTATTAATTGACAAGCTCACTGATTGCTCCATGTATTGGTTTTTTATAGGTTTGAGATGCCAGTTGCAGCATTTGTAGGCGTCAATCACCACAGAAAGTCAGTTATTCTCCGGTGTGCTCTATTGGGCAATAAAAAGACTGAATTCTTTGAATGACTCATGCAAACATTTGTGAAATGTATGGGAAAAGCACCACATGGCATGTTAACTGACCAATGCAGGGCCATGTTAACAGCCATTCAGAATGTCATGCCAAACATCAGGCATAAATTGTGTATCTGGCACATCTTAAAGAAGATACCACGAAAACTTGGAGGGTTGAGCCGTTTTAAAGAAATTAATGCTACAATGGGTCGGATTGTTTGGGAGTCTCATTCGCAAGAATCATTTGAAAGTGCATGGTATGACTTCATTGAAGAGTACAACCTTCATGACAATAACTGGCTCAATGGTATGAATACACATCCAAAACTTGATTGCCCTATTTATTAGTCGTTTTAATTATTGACTATATTTTGTAAAAGAAATGAACTTATGTTAAATGTCCTTTCATGCATGTTTAGTGTCGCATCATAAGTGAGTATTTTAATGGCAAATATGTATATCAAAATGTAGATATCTATCATATTCGTAAGATATGGGTCTCTGTTTTTCTAGAGCATGAATTTTGGGCTGACATGAGAAGTACACAACAGAGTGAGAGCATGCATGCTTTCTTCGATAAGTACCTAACTTGTAGGTGCAGCTTGATTCAATTTGTGCACCAGTATGACAATTGTCTTGCAGATAAGGAACAAAAGGAGTTGGAATCCGATGTAGCAGACAACAGGAGCCTGATCCCATGTGTATCGAACACTCCTATTGAGAAGTAGTTTTAATATGAGTGCACCAACTGGATATTTCGTGATGTTCAAGCCGAATTTATCAAAAAGGGCGACTGCAAACTGTCTCCAAGGGTGGTGAAAGACAACCAATACTTTTACGAAGTGACTGAACAGAAGATAGTAAATAGGATGTTTATTTATAACGAGTATGAAGTTGTGTATTGTCCTATTTCGCACCAGGTCATGTGCAACTATTTCATGTTTGCGTCATATGGTATCCTCTGTTGCCACGCCCTATCGGTTTTATCCCATTGTAGGGTTGACAAGATGAACTTGTCCTATATACTCTCTCGGTGGAGCAAGAATGTTTCGCAAGAACATCCACATTAGAAGCAGTCATGACTCACGGTGCTCTGATGAAAGCATGAATATATTTAGGGGACTATATGTTGACTTCTACAATGTGGCCCAGGACTTTGTGCATGACAAGGAGGAGGGTGATATATTGCGTTCTGCTTTTGCGAGTGCTAAAGTGGCACTTAGCAAACATCGAGCAAAGCATTCAGAAAGTGTAGGCACAAGTGAGTTTCCTGATGGATTAAATGCTCTGCAGAGCCCTCCTCATGTGGTACCTAGAGGGTGTCCAAACTTCAAGAAACTCGAGGTGGATATGGACCAAAAAATAAAAAAAAGGCTACTGAAAAGCATCGAGCTGGTAGTAAACATCCAAAGGTTAGTTATAACACCCATGGTTTACACAATTATCTTACTCTGTTGATATTTTTCACGTGTTTAGCCTGTTGAATTTAAGATATTTTCATTGTTCAGAAAGTTGCAGCTGTTAAAGGAAACAAACATTTAAACAAAGCCACCGAGAGGCGCATTACGGCTAGCAAACACCTTAAGGTTTATTTTAGTGTTTATTGCTGGAGAGAGTGTTATAAGTTTTGTTCTACAATTTAAATATCATTCATTTATGTATGCAGAATTCTGTTGCTATGGAAGAAGACTCTTTCACCAACAACACCTTTTCTTGTATCCCTAAAAATTATGCCACAAGTACGCAAATGAATTCCCTAGGCTCTGTTGGATTTACGACATTGTTGAATTCTTTCCAAAACCCTTCTATTCATGTAATATTTTTGCCTCGGATAACTTTTTATTTATATATTAAGTTGTATTTATTCATTCTTTGTTGACATCAGTCTGTTGCATTTGTTTGTAGGTGCATTCTTATAGAAATAATGACTAAAGACTAACACATACAGTAGCAGTTGCAGCATTTATATAATCCAAATCCCAATTTCATATTGGGTGCATCATAATCTTATTTTTTATTTGTTGACTATTTCATTTGTATTGTTGAGTTTTGGATGTGTTCTATTTCATTTTGGTAAACAAAAATGTTATTTTGGATGTGTTGCAAAAGGGTAGAGTCAAGGTTGCAAGAATCGAATCGGTCATTGAACCGGTCAAATAACTGGTTCAATGATTCAATAGTTCAACCGGGATCAAACCGTAGTTGAACTTGTTTAGTTAAATATACAATAAAATTATAAAAAAATTCAATATATAATAATAATAATAATAATAATAATAATAATAATAATAATAATAATAATAATAATAATAATAATAATAAACTGAGTTTTCTTAACAGCAAACCAAACATTTGTTCCTTGGTCTTATTCATAAGGTCATCTTAATCTTTAGATTCATTGAACAATACATTGCCACGGCAATTGATTGTTACAGCTTCCATATGCAGCAATCATAAGGAGGGGGAACTATTAAACAGAGGATGTTCCTGTCTCCAATCAAACCAGGTCAAATATTATCACAATTGTCATTTCTTTTAATCAAGAGAGGCATCAAGAATTAAAAAATAAATAAAGTATTAGAAACTCGAATTCAGAAACGAATTTATGTTGGATCACGAAATTATCATGAGCCAACAACAATATTAGCCCATTCCCATCCTAACCAGAGACTTCCAATATTTGATTAAGAAAAGAAATAAAAAAAATAAAATTTATTTATTCCCAATTGTGGCTATATGACAAACAGTACTTCCACATATCAATAAAACCTCTGCCATTACAGTAATTACAGCAAAATTCAAAATTACAGCCATTTAGAATCTAAAATTATATCAAAATTCTATTCAGCATTCAAAATCCAGAATCCAAAATTAAAAAACCAGTACTGCAGCCATTACATATAATTAACCAAATAATTAATTAACCAAATAATCCAAAATTGAATTACATACAGTAGCCATTACATACAGAACTCTGCATCAATCCATATAATTAACCAAATAAAGAATTTTGTATCAATTGATATAGTTCATTAACAAAATTTAAAAAATTAGTTGAAAAATCAGTACAACTCACCGCGACAGAGATTAGAGTAGGCGTCTAGGTCACGACGGTAGAATAGATGCCCAACGACGTTGACGGAGAAGCTTACCAGATGAGCAGACGATGTCGACCACGGAAGCTTCGGAGTTCAGATGCCCAGACCAGACGAAGCTGACGACGACGCCCGTTGGAGGTCCTTCTGCTCGGTGATAGCAGCTCTGATGTGGTGTCGATTGTGGTAGACTGGGAGGGACAGTGGCATTCGTTGGAGTTGGATGAACTGATGAAGATTGGAACATGGAAGTGAAATTAGGGTTGAGGTGTGGTGGCTGGTGAGTGAGAGAACTGAGGTCTTGCAGTTTGTAAAAGGGGATGGGTAATTGGGTTACCGAGTCAGCTATGTGGGTAAGCGGGTTGGGCTCATTTAGTTCTTTTTTTTTTTGCATCAAAACGGCGCCGTTTAGGGACCATAGTTAAAAACCGGTACTGTTAAAGACCTGGCCGGTTCGGTCGGTTCACCGATTAACTACCGGTTCGACCAGTTTTTTATCGGTTTTTTGCAGTACAGTTTTGGGGGTCAACCGGATCGGTCTAGTGACCAGTTTTTGGTTAATCCGGTTGAACCGGCTAATCCGGTCCGATTTTCAGAACCTTGGGTAGAGTACTTATTTTTTTAATAATAATTTGTTTAATTAAGATAGAGTATTTTACTTATGTTATATTATTTAGTAGTTGTAAAGGATAGGTTAATTGGTTCAAATGACTTGGCCATTGTATTTTTCTGATCAAATTGTATATTATCGGTCAATGTTAGGTATATATATGTATACCTTTAATTTTGTAACATGTAAATATCACAAGGTTGAACATCTAATAATATATGGTTGTTCATTGGATAATTAATTACTACGTCGGAAACTACTCATAAGTCTAATTATATATTACCATAGTTAATGAAAATATATCCAAGAATATTAATGAGTTTTAGATGTGTGCAAGAACCAATTTGAAAGGTGGGATATTGGTTTAGTTGTGTTGCACATCCATCTAGCTGGCATTTGGAAAAAATTTTAACTACTATAAATAAGTGTAATTTATGCACAATGAATGAAAAATTAACTAAAATATAAACATAGCAAAATAAGTAAGGCTAGTTGAATATCCTACCAACATGAAAAATAAAAAGATGACATCCTAGATTAAAATGAAAAATATGTCCATTTTAAAAGATAATTATACTTGAACAGTACTATGTTTTCTTGTTTCTCCTATTGGCCCTCGTGCATACTGTCTCTTCCACTCTTCTTATTAGTTTAGCAGTGTTTGGCGCAGTCTAAAGATCTCTCACCTCTTTTCTTTTATTCCTTTGAGGCGCTCGACGTAAAAGGGCACGGGCAACAACCTCCACGGTATTTAGAAAATCGTTCTACGGATCAAGCACGATGTTTAGTAGGTACTTCCTTCTCATCCTAGCCAAGTCTTTCTGCATGCATTAATTTTCAATGTCACTAAAGAATAATATAAAAAAATATTAGAAATATTGTTCTAATTGGAGTTTATGACCTACCGTTGTCCAAACTGGCACGACATAATTATCTATGTCAAGAATTTATGGATCCCATGAGTCCATGAATTTATTGACACAAATCCCGTAGTCATAAGTATCAAACAAGAGAAAAACAAATATGCTTCAATATAATTTCATGTTACTAGCCAATAAAATAATATATCAAAGTGAAACATACGTGTTTGGTTAAATGGAAACCTCCACATAAAAGGACTTCTCTACGCCATCTTCCTGGATTTCGTACCATGAAAAAGTGAGGTGGGCTAACTTTTCAATGAGCTTGGCCTGTATGTAAAAGGACACATCAAAATAATTATTCAAAAGTAAATGGTTATTGGTTTCAATTGGACATATGTAAAACTTGTATTGACCGTATTTATACCTACTTACTGCATATTCATCCACTTTCATCATGTGATCACTAAGACGGGGTCTAACTAGGGAGTCAAAAGCAAAGAACGTCAAACTTTTTGGATGAAAAGTATAAAACCACCAGTGATTATCCAGGCAGATGGGTACAAAGATACAAAAGGATGCACAAAAAACTTTATACTGGTTGGATGTAATATTTATGAACATATATTGTATGTCTCTTGGCTGCCTCTACCTTGTTGAACAAATAGATCTCGTTTTCCCAGCATTGTGCTAACCCCACATACTATGGCATGTTTGTCCTCGAATTTTTCAATATTTATCAGTGTCATAACCCATCTCTATACACATTTATTCCAGATTAGTTTATTACTAAGTGTATCGGTCTAAACACAAGTAAAAAGTAATATTAATAGGTATTCGTTGTACCAGTATCATTGGATTAACACAGTAGAATTTTTTCTTGAAACCTCTTAGCTGGGAACTCATTAAAGATAGCACACATGCACTCTATCACCTGCATATTCATAAAAGCATAAAGGGCATAAAAAAAGATAACAAAAGTATATCTAAATCCTAAATCCATAACTATTCTTTGTTAGTTACATTACCCGATCGTCGGCCCATTGCCTCCTTTTTATTGTCTTTAGATCTCTTCGTGTTAGGTCTAACATATAGTGTGTGTGATACCACACGATTACTTCATCCAAGGGATTGTTGTCATCTATTACCCATCTGTACACCTTTTTTGCATCTTCATTAAAATCAGGTCGGATGATAACTGGAGCAGGCCTTGATGGAGTGTTATTGACAGATATAGTTTCCAGGGAAAGCTGATTGCAATCTTCAACATCATCTTGGGGTATTCCATGATCAACCTCGCCGCTATCCACATTCTTTACCCTTTCGTGGAGTCCAGAATGCACAACTATATCTAAACACCTTGATGTTCTGCACATTCCAAATAAATAAAGAATGAACAGTCAATCAAAAAAAAAAAAAATCCACATTACCATAGCTTCAATACTAGTGTACATATTATATAGTTAAATTGAAACAACAATAATTAATATATATACTTACTTTTCAACCGATGCATTGACAACATGGTGTTCTTCGTTGCTCATGGGACTAGGTGCTCCACAATCAGCAACAACCTCTTCTTGGATCTCATGACTACACACACCAAATCCTTTAGCTCAATATAATATAACAGAAACGGACTTATTTGAACACAACTAAAATTACACAATGGCACACAAGTAATTGCATGCACACATCCAAAATTATACAAATAAAATTTAAGATTCAAAATTAAGATGACATATATCAGTTTCGTATTCGCCAATATTTTTGATTAATTAGTTCAACAGTAAAATTTATTTATTTTGGGTTTCATGACTTATTTCAAAAACCAAATTTACTTATTCCAATACTAGTGTACATATCGTACAGGTAAATTATAACAGCAATAATTAGTAAATGTACTTACTTTTTACCTAATGCATTGACAACATGGTTTTCTCCATTGCTCATGGGATTAAGTGCTACACAATCAGCCACAACCTCCTCTTAGAGCTCATGACTACACATACCAAGTCATTCAACTCAATATAATATAATAAATAATTGCACTCATACAAATCTAGCAACAAAAGGAGTGAATATAAAAATAATTATAAAATATATTATCATTTAAACTTACTTGTCCTGACGGTCTTCGGTACCATTGAACACTCCATCTCGAGAATAAGCAACATTCATTTTTTTCCGAGGATGCTGAGTTGGATTCTTTTTATGACACCATTCTTTATCGCTAGTGTCAGTCTCGAGTAAAAATTCTTCTTCATCTGACTCCTTAACAAATTTTTTGGCCTTTTTTCTTGTTCGCTCCTTAGTCCAGGTCTAACTTGTGCATCCCATCGCTTATCAGGTGTTCTCTTTTGTGGTTCACTGACGTTGTCCTTTTTCCTCTCGGATTTTCTTTACTCATCAATATTCCAAATTAGAACCTGTTAACACAATTTATTAATTCTCAAGCGTAGGTCTATAATAAAAAAATTATTTACATCTACATATGCATCTATACTAATTTTCGAACTTGTTCTTCCTTTACTACTTCTCTAAGCGCAACATCAGTCCATTCCCTAATCCATGGTTTAACGCCGCCACAATATCCCCTAAGGTCCCTGTGTTTGTTGGTATGCAAGTAAAGTATCTACCACAAAATGACATCCATCGATATAACAAGTGATGTGGCTCAACTTACCAAGAAAGAAAACATGCATCCATCGATAGTCTTTATGTCATCTTCCATATATTTTCTTATCCCTCCTTAATACAGTCATAGATGTGTCTACCAAAAAAAATGTATTGAATTATGCACGTCTATCACTCCCAAGATGAATGATATAGTGATGTACTTATTACTGGTAGCAAATAGAAAGACTTTCATGACAAACATTATAAATTAATGCCGGAACTCCTCCTTTTCTAGTTCAGTTGTAACTGAGAATCTAATTACATGGTTCTTAACTTTTTTTTTAGTTCTGCCTTTAAAGGTGTCTATGAGTTGACAATGTTTTTTCAGATCTAACTTCGGGAAGTTATCACCTACAAAATGGAAGAACAGGGGTGAGAGAAGTATTACCACATCCAAAAAACACAACTAGCAATAGGCTTACTAGACACCAAAGAAGAAAACATATATGTATTTTATATTAATTATATATTTTAGGTATTACCTTTTGCATGGAGTCTTAATGCTTGACTTATCAAACGTGCATTAACTAGTATGTCTCCGGTCTCAACCTCTATATGCATTCAATCCTTGTTATATGACCGCGCCAAGGCAACTATCAAATCTCGGTTCATCGACCACCGTGGGATGTGCCTCAGGCATCCAAATCCCATGTCCTCAACCTCTTGGTATTTGATCGGATCTTTATCATTCAGATACTCTATCATACCCGCGATGGCAGTTGGAGAGCATTGGGTATCAAGTGTTTTATGAAAAATTGACACACTAGTTAGTTTATGTTATATTGTGTATGTCACTTAATAACCCAGAGAATTCGTAAGGTGTAAAATAAACTACCTTTTTAGGACCCTCTAGTTTCTTCGGCCTTCCAACTTTCTTTTTGATAGTGTTATCATTAAATTCATCAAGTTTGTCAATGGAAGCCGTACTAGCTGCTGATTTTTCTTTTTTTGGACCAGTCCAAGTACGTTTTTTAAATGGCATTGTGTTTCGAGACTGCATATTGGATACAAGACAAAAACTATACTCAAATACACATCCAAAATTATTAAAAAGGCATCCTAGATATTTCATCAAAACTCATGTCAAAATGACAAAGTTCAGTGTTCGCATCATAAGGTTAAACATAAAGTTTTGACTGAAAATACATCCAAAATTGAAGGAACAACATAAACACATCCCGAATGATAATAATATACGCTAATTATTTCATCAACATATTAGAAACTCATATATCTATGATAAGATTACAAATCCAAATTAATAAGGTTACACATCCAAAATTATACATGTACACAACCAAAACCACAAGCTTGCATACCAAAAAATTGATAGGCAGCAAAAATCACCAATAAAAACGAACAAATCCTCAACACAAGTCTAAGAATAGAACAACCAGCCAGCACTAAAACATTGAAACTCCTTTTTTATTAACAAACAATGTTAGCAAATTAATCTTTCATGCAAGCAAACAAATGAAGAGGCGTTCAAAGAGAATCATTACAAAAAAACAAAACTTAACTAAAAAATCACAGCCTCTCGAACGGTTTTTTCTTGTTGAACTCTCAACCTAACATTCAAGCATCTTTCAATTGCATAATATTCTTCTGCAGACAATTAAAACTTGCATAATTGGTTTTTTTTCATATAATAAATTCTTCGACTCACTCAAGCTTTTTTCTTTCAATCGCAAACCTCACTAACAAAATTTTTAAGCTAATGAATACTTTCAAGAACAATAATACTCTCATGTGTCTAATTTCTAATAAATTAGAAATAGCATAGCATAATCACAATATATCGTATTTTATCATGAAATTAGATCAAACTCGAAATCAATAGAGTAGTGGAAAGTAGATATTTATTGCAAAGTCATAAATTAGCTAAAGACACATCTAAAATAACAAACAACAAGTATAATGCCTTCAAAATTATACAGATACACAAACACACCTAGAATTAATTAGACAACATAAACACATACAGAATTAGGATTTAGCACGTCCAAATTACATTACCATTACAAACTACAGAGATTGGGGACACAAACTAGAATGCCATTATTCTTTCATAAACACATCCAAAATTCAGTGAACAATATAAACACATCCAAAATATAGAACCTGCACATGCAAAAATAAATTAACATTACAATATATATATATGGGGATCTCTTCAGGTCATTTTATTTCATTATTGTTCACAAAGAAAATAAGAATATTGTACAGAATAAAAGGAAAAGCAATAGGGTCAGGGAATGCACAAAGAAAAAATCTATGAACACAGACACATCCAAATACCAGAGGTACGTTTCCGGCACAGAAGAATTGGCGATGCTGATGAACGGCCATGAGGAGGACGTGGCAATGCGAACGAACGGCGAACGTCGCCAAGTAGGATGAAGCGAAGCTGATGAAGGACAATGAAGAGGACGCAGCGGTGACGAGAATGAGCGCCGAGGATAGGGGTGGCAATATGTACCCTACCCGCGGGTAGGGTAGGGTGCGGGTAGGGTTTTCGTGCGGGTTGGGTAGGGTGCGGGTTGAGCCTCAACCCTACCCGACCAACCCGCACCCTATATATGTATATGTTATATACTTATATAAAAATATATTTTAAGTGGATGTTGAACTAAAGACTTCTCACTAAATACAAAAGATCCTTAGTCATTAAAAGAAGATCATTAATTGATAATTTAATAAACTTTTTTTACATAAAAGTCAGTTCTATTTTAAATTATCATCAAGTTATATAATAACGTTGCATTTTTTTGTAACCCGCGGTAGAGTCGGGTACCCGCGGATTAAGAGCGAGTAGGGTTAGGGTTGAGATATTCTCAACCCGCGGGTAGGGTTAGGGTTGACTCCAAACCCTACCCTACCCTACCCATTGCCACCCCTAGCCGAGGAGGAAGGCGGCACGGAGGAATTACGACGCGGACGAATGACGCCAAGTAGGACACAATGACACGGAGGAACAGCGACGATGAGGAGGAAGGCGGCGGCGAGGATGAGCGCCAAGGAGGAAGGCGGTAAGGAAGAACGCTTGGCGCTGAGCGTGATGCGGTGACGTTGAGGATGAAGGCCACGAACTGATTATACGACAGCGGTAAGTTTTGACTCCTGAAATCTGATTTCTTTAAGGTTTTGTGTAGAATGTGTTAATAATCAAAAGGTTTAAGGATTTTAAAATTGAAAATTTGAATTTTAATCTTATTTAATTTGATTTTTGAATGTGTATTTAAATTTGGATGTGTTAGTAATAACAAATTTTAAAATTGAAATGGGGATTTTAAAATTTAAATTTTAAATTTCAGTTTTATCTAATTTATTTTTTGGATATATATTTAATTTTAAAAAGATATTAAATCTTTTTGGATGTGTTTATTTTAATTTTCTTTTAAATTAATATAATAAAAAACTAAATAAAAAGAACACTTTTAAAGCATATATAGTTAAAACTATGACTCAAAGATTAACCGAAGTGGAAGAGGTTAAAGCTTCTGAAGAAAGTTCAGAGGGAGAAGCTGCATAAGTGGTAGATCAAATTTTTATGAACGCAATACATTCCGGTACGAGAACGAGTATGCAATACTTAAACTATATATAAAATATTTTATGTGAAAATTATATGTAGGTGCAGACTCTGGTGGTTTATATTTTTTAGTGGCTGAGGTGACTAAGTGGGCCAAACCAAATGAATGCCGGCATGTGGCTTAGTAAGCAAAGACCCAAAAGTTTTTTTGACTTTGCTGACCATAATAACTTAGGTAATTAGGCAAGGTAAAAAATTTAGATGGTAAATTAGGAACATTATCTTGAGAGTTAATTAGATTTAGGAGAAGGGCCAATTAGGAATTTCAAAAAGCTACCCAAAAAAACCTAAATCACCAAAAACCTCTCCACGCTTGAGTTTCAAAGGTTTGCTGTGGACGGCGACCATCACCCATGGTTCATGTTGCGGTCAACTTGGACCATTGTTGGCAGTGAGTTATTAACTGGTGGTTTCATGAGTCAGCCCCCCGTGTTGTTTCGGCAGAGGATTCTAGTTGTCGATCATGTTATGGTTTGGGCGCATTCGGTACAGTAGCAGATTCAGTCACTACTGCGTCATTCCAGGTCCGTAACAATCGCAGAGGTTAGGGTGGCTGACGACATCGAAGTGTTTTCCGATGTGCGGCTGTGTATCTTTTTTGTTAGTAGGTTGCAATCCGTAAAGTAGTATATGCAGGCACTCAGCCTCATTCTAGGTCCGCGACATTCACCGCCGTGCGGGTGGCTATCGACGTTGAAGCCGCCTTCGATCTGAGGTAAGTGTAACCTTTGATTTGTTTTATTCTTTGCATCACATTCCTATCTTGCATGATTGACGATGAATCTGCATGTTGCCAACTTAAATTCCCAGTTAAATCCCAAGAAGAATTGCTCTATGTGGAGAACATTTACACTAACTTCGTGATCTGCATATTTTTCTTTGTGTTGTGGATTGTAATTAGTTTATTGTAGCAAATGAGTTCATCTTTATTCTTAGCCGTTATGGTTAATTTAAATCAATTAGTTTAATTCAATGGACGAATTTATCATCTTCCTTGTTAGCCATGATGGTGCATAGTGCTTTTGTGTTGTTGCCAGTTATTAATTTAATTCATCGCACCATGTTATCATGTTCTTTCGTAGCCAATATCATGTATGTTGTTTTTGTCTTGTTGATAGTGATTAATTTAATTGTAGTAATTAATTTAATTCCGCTATCGATCTGTCCTGTTAGCCGTTTTGCTAATCAGATATCTTGTCCTCGGTCTTTGGTATTAATAGTTAGCCTTTTTGAGAATGAGAATTTCTTTAGACAGTGCTGCCGATTTGAGATGGAAAGCTATGGAGAAGGAAGTTCGGATTTCTCCGTCCAATGGACTGATGGATGGAGCATGGACTCAACGGATGATGACGAAGGAAGTGCTGCACGGTCACCAGAGATAGAGGAAGGTCAATCGGCAGCGAGGGATAGAGAAGATGGTTCAGTGGCTGGTGATGAGGGTTCCATGCTGGTACCAACAGGAATACACGTTGTGGCTGACAATCCATATAGTGACGAAGAATTGGGATCAGCGGTTTTAACTGCCGCCGCATTGGAATCAGCTGAGTATAATAGTGTGGAAGAGGCGTACAAAGCATATGTGGCTTTTGCGAATGCGACTGGATTTGCTGTACGAAAGGGTGATTCTGTGAAAAATGAGGAAGAGAATATCGTGCAGAAGTTCTTTTATTGCAATCGACAAAGTTTGCATGAGAAGAAGCACTATGAGAGGGTCGATAGGAAGAGGGCTCATAAAGCAGAGACCAGAACCAATTGTTATGCCAAGTATGTTGTATACTTGGACATGAGTTCTAGAAAGTGGAGGACAAAAACGTTAATTGTGGATCATAATCACGATTTGGCCCCACCGGATTTCACCAACGTAATGGCGCCGCATCGGAAGCTGACTGATGGAGACAAAGCTCACATACACAGCGTGCATGAGGCTGGATTCCAGACAACTCAAATCATAGGGTTCTTTGCTCACTTGTGTGGTGGATATCGGAATGTCAACTTTATCAGGAAGGATTTGTATAACTATATGGATGATGTTAGGCAATCCCGCATTGTTGAAGGGGATGCTGCGGCAGCAATTAGTTATCTAAAGGGTAAGACTGAAATGGATCCGTTAGCAGTTGTAAAATATTCGTACTGCGCTGAGAAGCATCTAGGTAATATTTTTTGGTCAGACGGCTACATGCAATATGATTATGAGTGCTTCGGAGATGTGTTGGCATTTGATTCCACTTACAAGAAGAATCTATACAACAGGCCTCTGGTTATTTTTTCGGGTACTAACCACCATAGGCAGATTATTATGTTTGGATTTGGTTTGCTAGATGATGAAAAGATTCCATCATATAAATGGTTGTTGGGGTGTTTTTTGGAGGTTATGCAGAGTAAGGAACCAAAAGTTGTTGTCACGGATGGTGACGAGTCTATGAAGGAGGCGATTCGTAGTGAGTTCCCTAATACGACCCATCAACTCTATAGCTGGCACCTTGCTCGGAATGCACTTCAAAAAATAAAAGATAGTGATTTCTGTGCTGCGTTCAAGAAAGCTGTGTACGACCATTTTGATGTTAAGGACTTTGAAGATTACTGGGTAGAAGTGGTCCGTAGCTTTGGGTTGGAGGATAATGATTGGATAATTAATTTTTTTATTATTTTAATTTTTTCATCTTAAAATATTTAAATTTTTTATATATAAAAAATTCATTATTTCCAAAATTCATTATAGCATAGCTTGGAAGTGGCGTATTGATTTAAAGACTTGATTTTGAGAGACGTAAATACCGTAGCAGACACCATGACAAAGATGGTGATGAGATCACACTCTCTGCATGTCGAGCTTCTAGTGCCTTGAAAAGAGTTTGAGTTGAGTATTCAACGAGACTATCCTACATCTTCTTAGTCTTTTAGGATTTTGTTTTTTCTTTTCTTTTTTGTTTGGTTATTTTTCTTTTCAGTCACCAAAAAAAAAAAAAAAACAAAAGCTTCCTACGTAAGAGATAATTTATATCTACTAATATTACAAGTGGATGAAATATTGAAAACTCAGTTTTTTACCATGTTTAATCCAAAATACTATGAATCAAATGATAGTGAAATCTTTAAATATCCTTTGAATTTAGCTGCTCTTGGTTTTTAATATTATATTTTTATTTGTAATAAGAAGAAAATATATGACATAATGAGTATATTTTTAACAAACGTTTTTAAAATAAACATATTGAAATATAATAAATATAACCGTTGATTCAACATTTATCAATGGATAATTACTAAAAACAAAAAAAATATTGCATAAATGATACAAATAATTTCATAAAATATAGACTACTTTATACCATTAAAAGAAAATAAAATAAATAACAAAAAATAAATATATAATTATAATTTTTGATATGTGGTACGATGTTATTTTATGATATAATAAGCCATAATATTTTCATACATAAAAATGTAAAATCTAATATTACTCTTTTTTGGGGTTCATTTCTATACAAAGAATAATAATAATAAAAAAAATAATGTGATACAATTAGGGAATTTAAGTAAAATATTAATTGATAACTTAAAAAAATAATAAAACTAAAGATACTTAATAAATTAAATATAAAATTAAAAAATAAAATATTTTTTTATGAGAATTATATAAAATTAATAATTTTTATTTATTTGAATAAAATCGATTGAATAAATATAGGTAGAGGATATGATTCTATTGGAAATGAGTTCTATATATATGCTTTTGAAAATATGAGAGTTTTGATTATTATAAAACCCATGGTTTTATATATATATATTTCAAAAATAAAAAAATTCGAATCCACGACTTCTAACTGAATATGAGAAGATTATGTCATTTGAGTTATAACTCATTAGCATTGAAAGAGTCTTGATTATTATAGAATTTTACAATTTATTATTTTATATACGTTATATATATTATTTTATGTTTGACATTTCAGTATTATAGTAATATAAAATTATGACAAAAACAAACGGCACTAACTTAGGAACCTCATAACCATAATTAATCTTAATTTTTAAAGTGTAAAAAATACGTTAAATTATTACCTTCTTTTAATTTTCGTTTTTTCTTTTTTTTTTTTTGGTCATGAAATTTTCGTTTTTTCATCCACATTGGCCTCCCCAAATTACTATATGGTTTGTGTCCAAAGTCCGAAATTCATTCATTTATCCTTTTTTGTTGGAGACCAAACAGGCTTTTAATTTGATTAGTTTTTGTCTACACAGTTGTAGGTCCACCTAGCATAAACGATGTTTGACCTGTAAAATTATATACTTGTCCATACAGTAAACTTTTTAAAGTTGCCGTACTTATCTAGAAGCCAATTACATAATGCAACATTGATTCACTACCTGCATAGAACTCTTCTTGCCACCTGTCCTCAAATTATTGGTTGGTCAAATCTTGGGCATCCTTAACCACTAGTACCCGTGCTATCAGAGAACTCACCTTATATGTATAAGGTTTCAGTAAATAGATGAATTGATACGCAGTAAGCACAAATTGATACACGTTACAATAGGTAATTAGTGAATTCATGTAACTAAATATGGTCGGAGGTGAAAAAAACAACATCAAATCCAGCAGCTCCTCCAACCACCTCCTTCCATCACCCTCAATCTTGGTTGGCACAAGAAGCCAGAACAATCATAGTTGTTGCTCCACCACCAACACCTATAACGGATAAAGCATGGTATTTGGACACTAATAATGCCTCAGCCAAAACTAAAACCATGACCACTACCCACATCTTCTTGTCCATCACCATTCTCCTCCACAAAGAAGAGAAGGTTTCACAATTCAAATTCTAGTTGGCATGACATTGTGAGTGGCAAAAACCCTACTTCAGTTGAAGTTGTTGCACCCACAAACAAGATCAACACCACCACCTCTTTCAGTTTAATCAACATACTTGATCAACTCTTTGATATTGTGAGTTGGCATGGCCACCTCCTTAGTTGCGGCTATGAACTTTGCTTTTGTTGATGGAAAGTACAATGGGAGCACCATCACCATCTTGGAGAGGAACCCTATTTTCAACAAGCTAAGGCTAGAGAGTTGCCTATGATTGGTGGAAGTGGACTCTTTAGGTTTGTTAGGGGCTATGCTAAAGTAAAGACTTTTGGATATTATTCATTTTTATAACTTTAGTTAAAATAATATAAAAGTTTGTTTTGATTAGATGTCACATTTAAACATATTAATTGTTTTTTAACCATAATTAATTTATTTATCATATTAAGTTAGATTTTAATAACGTTAATTTTCTAAATTTTAATAGATATAAATAGTGAATAGCAACAATAACTCATGTGAAATTGTGTTTTTTAATTTTTAGATTTTGTACTTATTTATACAAAAAAAAAATTGTTTTTTTTAGTCTTCTTCTTCAACGTCACTCTATTTCTTTTCTTCGCTAAAATCAAATTTAGACCACAATTTCATCATATTGTATTGCTAGAAATGTTGGAAAACTAATAGCTAATAGCTATCTCGTTTGATAAACTCTGTTGGTCAGTTTTTGTTTAGCCTGTCAACTGTTGCCTCCATCCCTAAATAAGGTTTAGTATTCATTGAAGTTGCTTAAGAGATGTCATATTATTCTTTTAGTTCCATTAAATTAAAGATTGGTGAACAAACATAAGATCTCTAACTTCTTGAGATGCTTTTTTTTTTATTGAAATTCTTTAGATGCATATTTCAATGCTTGCCTATCTTCTTAATCTTTTTTTTTTTTTTCTAATTTTAAGGGTATCAAACAAACTGGTCCGTCCCGTTAAATTCATCCGTTTGGGATGGTGTAATATTCCTAGAATTTTAGTATTATTTTGTTAATGGAAATTGGACAAATTGACGATCTCACAATTTTGTTAACTTTTAACTATTTTTAGAAAAGAATTTAGCTATTCTATATTTCTATGTTTTAAGGATACATTTTTATTGTACAATAATAAAAAAACTAGTGTATGTACTCAATACATTAAAAATTAAAAAATATATATTTTTCAGTAATTTTTAATGAAATATTTCCTTTTATACTACTATTTTAGAAAAAAATTTTGTTAGGTAATATTTTTGTTAGGTTTACTTTTTCGAAAGTTTATGGTCAGTGCCAGATTCTTTTCGATTTGATTTTGATGTATGTTAGTTTACGTTTTTTCTATATTTCTTTTATAAAATCAAGTTAGATGGGTGGTCTAATAATTAACTCACTAATCTGTTTAAGTAGATTTGTGATGGATTAATCCTTAATCTACTAGATTCAAGAATACTGTAAAAAACTTAAAAAAAAATATTTTGTTTTTTTGGTTTAATTAGAATGGAGCGAATTGAGTCGCTGTAAGTATCATACTATCATCCATTCATCCCTTTAGACACGGGCTTAGTGCTATTTCCCTCTTTGAGCCCGAGAAGGCTTTGGGCTGGATTATTCTTTTCTCATTTGAACAAATGTTGAATCCCAATTCCCATCCCCACCTCTCAAAAAAAAAAAAAAATTGAGTCACATTGTAAACCAAAAAAAAAAAATGTATCACATTGCAGATTGTGCTCTTTTTTTTTTTTCTGTACTTATTAATTATTATACTTATTTTCGAGAACATTTATATTCAGATAAGAAAAAGAAAAAGAGCAATGCTAGGAGGCAGCAACTTTTGTTATTGGTAGCCATCAAATAGCTATCAATGATGATCTAATGGTGTGAGATTTCATCCAATGACTCACCTTTATCTGCTGGTTATACGCGGGCCAAAATTCAACAAAACTGCTGACCCCTAGACTTTTCCAAAAAAAAAAGTCTAAGCATTGAATTTAATAACTAATAAGTATACCTTATTGTGTTTAAAATCATTTATGTTAACTTAATACTGATATTTACATTCGTCTCTTTTAAATTGAAAATTTGTGTTTATATGAGTAAATTATTAAAATAATATCCAAAAATTTATATCGCTCATAAAAATAAATTCAAAAGATATTAAAGACAAATAAATTTTAGAAAAATTTTAAAATATGATAAAAAAATTAGATATTAATTATATATATATTAAAAAAATTTAAAAATCATATTTTGATGTAATTTTTTATAAGCATTATTAAAAAATAAGATTTTTCATCTTTAAAATTTGGTAATTTTATATTGAATATTTTTTTAAAAGATTATTTTTATTGTGAATGACTTTTTTTTTTTAAAATAAAAATAAAATTTTAGAGATTAAAATTTATTTTGAATTTTTTATGTATCTTCTAAATATTTATTTAAATATTATCACAAAAATTCATATCAAATAGATAAGTCGTTTGCTAAATATAAATTTTTTTTTGTTACTTATAAAAAATATAATATTTATTGATTAATTTTGTCATATTTTTAAATCATTTAAGTGCTATTTTGTTAATAATATCTTTTAATAATTTTTTGTCAGTGTTAAATCTTTCCGATATCAAATTGGTAGTTAACTTAATTATTTTACCAGTTTTATATATTATACCATATACTTATATTACATGTATACTAAAATCAGTTATTAGTATAAAATACATATTAAAATATAAAATATATATTAAAAATATACTAAATAATACATATATTTATATAAAAATACATAATAATTGATTTTAATTGACTTTAATTTACAAATATCATTTTTTAATACCATAGTCATGTAATATATTATCATTTCTCTAAATATCGTCGTATATATAATTTCTAAACCCTAACCATTAGATGGATCAGCTTTTGATCACTATTCTTGATGATGAGTGATGAGTACGAGGCCCTTTCCCAAATGCTGTTTTTCTGGCGGTACTACACACATTATTATGAACTATTAAGGGTATTGCAGAAATATGCAGAATGTGGTATAAGATGAAATGAGTAACAAAAATGGGATATGATTCAAATTTCAAAATGTTATATATTACTCACACCTAATACAATCATTCATGGTGTTCTATCTTCACTCAACACTCGAGAGAGAGATGTTGAAGGCAGAGATGGCAGGTCGTTTACAACTTGTTAGTAGATATCATGGAATAATTGGAAACTCTCAAGTTTTTTTTTTTTTTTTTTTTTTTTGGTTATCTGTGATCAAGATTTACTTTTTTTTTTAACGATATATACATCGATTTTGTTAGGAACTAACTAAGAGGGTAATCAATTAGAACCAACTAATTAAAATACAAGAGATCTGTTATTAAAAAAAAAAATTTTTTTTACTATTCTAATTTTTCAAATTTTAAAATTAAAACTACAAAAAATTAGTTTGAGTTGGCTTAGATTGTTGTTAGTTCCCTAAAATTTTTATATATACATAAATGAATGTTAGAGGGGCAGTTTTTTATATCAACAGTCACAATATTTAAAAGTAGTATAGAATATAGACTAAAAATATGTTGGATTATAAATTAATATAAAAAATATATAAATAATTATAATTTTAATATGTTTTTTATACGTAAAATCTCTTTTTTAATTTTGTGTAAACTTTTTATATAAGTTTTTTTAATTTATCTTATTTTTTATAATAAAAATCAAACTTTAAATTTTTCAATTATAAAAATTCTGATAGAAAAAAAATACCTGAACGACTATTATATGTCGAAACAATACACCCAAATAAAATTTCGACTTCATGTACCATAAACTTGTTTTTTTAGTTTTTTTTTTTTTTCACTACTATATATAAATTCTCGAGTATATGTTGGTTAGGAATTACCTACTAATTTTTGGTTTCATCTAAGTGTTAGCTAGAGGACTAATCATGAAATCTGCTATACATATATTATATTATCCTTAAATATCTAACTTGGAATATACCGACAAATTAGCTAATATATCATTATTATCATATACTCAACCTATATTTGAATTAATCAACTTAACAATTTTGCTTTTTGCCACCAAAATCATCAAATGACAATATTTTTGTGGTGATATATATCTTGAAATATATACTGTGCTATACAAATATGTAACATTAAATAAGAACTAAACAAGAACTAATAAAGCCTCTAGAGTTTTCGTGAAAAGTGAGGACCATTACGTACAATGAGTTTTCCTGCTTCTATGTTGTTCATAATTCATATGTAATAATAGTACTATATTTGTGCAATGATGCTTAATATTTTTATTTTTATGTTACGCTGCATGTGCCATTAGTCACTAGATAAGGATAATACATACAGTACAGAAATGATTGAATATGTAGCATTCCATTCAAGTAGTGTTTACAGGGTTACTATATATAATTATTAATTGTAACGCACCCTTGATTTCTATGATAGTGACAAGTGTGTTGCACGTTGCTCCATGTATAACGCTTTTGATTTTGTTTCATGATTTTGCTGTGAAAATTTGCTCAAATCTGCCGCTCCTATGGAGAAAATTGTGTTGCTAGAAACTGTTGTGTTGCTAATAGTGCTATAGGTGCTACATATGGAGGAAAGACAAGAGGGCATACCTTATGGCATTTAAATCGTGCGTAGCTCATATCGATGATAGTAGAAATCACGAGATAATTCTCAGTTACGTCTTTAAATATATACACAAATTTTAATTTAATCTTTTAAAATTTTAATTACCTCTAACTAATCTCCAAATTTTATAAATATAATATAATTTATATTAGTTTTTAAAATAATTTTTGACGTACAAATATTAATAGAATATTAACATAAAAAGTTGAATATTACGTTGAACTATGTAAAACTGATAACATTTTTACTTTTTCTTTTAAATAGCTCAAAAATAATATCATTAATTTGTTATATTAATTCAAATTGAATTTTAAATTTTATTAAGGCGCTCTTTGAGTCTTTGAAATTAAAAATCATGTACACATTTTATTTCAAATAATTTAATGAAATATTTTAAATTATTTTATAATCTGTAACTATCATTTTATATATATATAAAAAAATTTAATTATTCTATAGGTTTTTATAATTTTACTTAATTTTTAATTAGGTTCATATTTTTTTTCAATTGGGTCTTTAGACGTTATTTTTTTTTTAATTTAGTCCTTGTTAACGTTAAACGTCAAAAAAATGTTAGTAAATTATGAAATTACTTGTATACTCCTATTTTTCACCTATAAGCACTTCATATTTCTGATTTCTCTGGAATTTCTCTTTTTTTCCATTTTTCGTTCTTTCAAGATTTTCTCTTCTACAAACCTATGGATCAAAGTTAAGGAACCTCTTTTATTCTCTCTTCGGAAAGCTGTATTTTGAGGAGCTACAACCCGAAAGAAAGAAGACACATGTATTTCTGTGGGAAGGCAGTAACTGTGCGTCTTTCATCGGCCGTTTCTAACTATGGTAGAAGGTATGTTGCTTGTGAAAAGATTCCAAAATGCAACTTTTTTTTAGTGGATTAATGATTTTGAGTGGATTGATGATGATGACAGTTCAAAAAATGGGTGGCCAAAAAAAAAGGAAAGGAAGGTTCACTGTTTTTGGGGTGACACTCTAATTCTTCGAACTTTTGGAATAACAAAAAATTCTGATAAAAGATTTATTTCTTGTCCTAACAGAAGATGCAAATTTTTCGAGTGGGTTGAGGAAGGTGGTGCAACAAGCAGAGTATCTGCTGCTGTTGAAGTTGTTAGAACACAAGATTATGGTAAGTTAGAGGCTGAAATGAGAAAATTAGATGCACAAGAAGGGAAGATAGAAAGACTAAGCATGGAGATAAAGAGATTGATTGTTGAAGCTGGACAAATGAATGCTTGTGTGGGTAGATTATGTGATGAGTTTAATATTGTCTAAGAACAGTTGGGAGATTGAAAGACAATATAAAAAATCAATGCAAAATGCAATATATGCTGTTTATGTTTTTTATAGTCTTAGTAATTACAATGTGATTTGTAAGGGTTTAAAGTTAACTGTGATGTAAAATTCTAATGTAAGAGATTCTACAACTTCAATTCAATTACTGTTAATTATGTTTAGTTTGATTACATTTTGTATCAATATATTTTGTGTGTGTATAACAATAAAATACAGTTGATAAAAACTTTAGAGTTCAATATTTAAAGTTACACCATATGTCAACAAGTTACAGAAAATAAGTGGCCATATAACATGCCACATACCCAGAAGTTTATTAAATAAGTGTTCCTTTATACCATATGTTCACAATATATCACAAAATAAGTGATCATATAGTATACTACATACCTAATCCAAAATAAAGGTCTAAAAAGTGCAACAACTAAAAATGGTCCAACCTTCTAACAAAATATTAAAATAGTGGTCGTACCCACATAATAAACATTGGCCACAAAGACACAACACTAATAATAAATCCTACACAATTCATCACAACATATACTATTTAATAGAAACTCTAACAACCCTAACTCTAAATGTAATCATGCTTCAGTTTTCAGTTAAGTCTATTTGTAGACTTGGTTGTCTTGTTGGTTTTCTCACTCCTAACTTAAGTCATCCACTCTTCCTCACACCAAGCACTTTTATCTTTGGTAAAGTTTGAGAAGATGCTCTAGATGGTTGTTGAGAATCTGCAGCTACGACAGGTAGGAGAGGCTGCAAGGTTGGAGTCTGAGAATCTGAAGTAGCAACTATGGGAGGTGGTTGGGTAGAGGCAGCAGCAGCTGTGATGGGTAGCGATTGTGAAGATGTAGCAACAGGTGTGGTGGGGAGTGGTTGTGAAGATACAACAGTATTCCTTCCTCTACTCCTTCCTCTACCCTTTTCTCTGTCCCTGCCTATTCCTATTTGTCTTCTTTTCTCAAATCTACAGATATTTACACCAGATCTAGTATTAGCAGCAGCCGCAATGTCAACAGTAGCTCCATCATCAGCAACAGCAGCAGCTCCATTTAGGCCCGCCGCATCACCTCTGTTAGTTGCAGTAGCATCAGGCTCTGAAATCAGGTATAACACAACCAATTTGCAATATAAACCAGTGGCAAGTTAACAGAAATTAAAGCAAGTTAAATAAGTAAAATAGCAGCATGTATTCTCAAAAAATAAATTACATTTCCTAGCTTAAATGCCATCTATGACAACCTATTTCAATCAACACATAAAACACAAAATATTTCAACCAAAAAATAGTAAAACAGCAGCATATATGTCTCCAAAATATATCACATTCACTAGGTTAAATGCCATCTATGACAATCTATTCCACTAAACACATCAAACACAAATTATTTCAACCAAACAACAATAAAACAGCAGCATATATGTCCCCAAAATATAGCACATCCACTAGGTTATATGACACTATAACAACCTATTCCACTAAACACATCAAATACAAATTATTTCAACCAAACAACAGTAAAACAGCAGCATATATGTTCCTAAAATATATCACATCCACTAAGTTATATGACACTATGACAACCTATTCCACTAAACGCATCAAGCACAAATTATTTCAAACAAAAAAATGTAAATCAACAGCATATATTCTAATTTGTTTAATACCTGAAACTATTATATCCATATTATCCTCAGTTGCTGCATGTTACAGATATACCCATCCTCCTAAATTTTGTCTGGTTCTCATTAGGTTCTCTGATCCTCACCATCCTAGGTCTTCTTGCCTTCACTCTAAAGATGGGAGGTATAATGGTATCACAATCCATTTTTGGCCACATATTTTTTCTGTTGATTGGAAAAACTAACTTACCATAAGTTGCAAGATAAGTTGTTGGGTTATAGAAGTTGCTGCAGCAATTTTCTAGATTGTCTCCTTTATCAAATATGGCACAACAAGCATGAGGACTGGGCATTTCACATAGTCCCCAAAATCTGCAGTTACATGTTTCAGCCAATAAATCAACGACGAATCTTTCTACAATCATCTAGTTCTTATAAGAAATTTCGTATTTCAATCCTCCAGCCCATCGTGTTTGTCACTCCATAACTCGTGTTGCAATGACATCAAGCCCCTTTTTTGGTTTTGGCAAGATTGTACCGTCATATTTTTTTTTGCCTTCTTCTTTTTAGCAAATCGAGACATCCAATAGCATCGAATCCATTCAAACATTGTAAGAATAGGCTTGTCTCTTGCCTCCAAAATCCTCTTATTGAAAGCTTTAAAAATATTATTCATCAACATGTCACTCTTAGCAAGGAAAGTGAAGTGGCTCTTGCACCAGAGTTTTGGATCCAATGCTGCAAACTTTTTATAGCATTGTTGGTTGATGTGCATCAATTGAGTTATCCTCCTCTCCTATTCCTCCATATATGTAGCTTTAGCTATTGATAGAATTAGGTCCTTCAAAACAGTTCCACCATCATATACTTTCTTGCAATTAATATACAAATGCCTCAAATATAGTTTATGCTCTAAAGCCAACATCATTTCTTAAAAAACTTGTATCAAACACTGAAATACATAATATAAACCAAAAACATAAAAAAATATAGATATAATGAAATCTTAAAAGATAAACAAATTATATTAATAAATTTATTATGAAGTCGTAACTTAATTAATACCCAAGTGTTTTACACTTTTACCAAGTAATTAAACTGTTTAAAATAAATACATAATGATAACCTAATATATATGAATATCTAAGATATTTAAAATAAATACATAGTGCAACATTATCTAAGTAATAAAGACATAATGACAACTTAAAAGTGCTAACTTTTTGTTAGTCGAATATGAATACCCATTTCTTTCTACTGACATGGCCAATTTCATCCAATAGCAGGTTAATAAACCAACCTCAGCTGTCTCTGGTCTTACCCTCTACAACAACAACAGTAATTGAAAAATAATTATCGTTCCGATCTCTTTCAACAGCCACCAAAAGTTGTTGACCATGATCACCCTTCAGGTGGCAACCATTTACCCCTATGATAGGCCTGCAACTAGCTAAAAATTCTTACTTAACAGAATCAAGACACATGTACATCCTCATAAACCTTGGCTAGTGAGTAATTGAAGGTCTGTCAACCAAAATCTAAGTAGTAGACCCGAGATTTGTCCTCATAATCTTTGCACAGTAACTTTATCATTCTTGATATACCTAATATCCCTTCTATTCAACAAAGCATGCTCTCTAATAGCATCCTTAAAATGAGCGAGTGACTGAACTCTAATCTCATCTTAAACTCATATTCTCTGCTCATCTCAGCCTCATTATATTAGGATATCTTCTCTTCTTAATCGTATCATCTGAATCTCTCTCATAGCTATCAATATCTTCAGTTTCATAACTCTCAGAAATTTCTCCATCTTCAATATCCTCACCAACAGCAGCATCATGAACAGCAGCATCAACACCAGCAACTTGACCATTGTCATCTTGATTTAACGGGCCATCGAACCCTCCAAAAGCATTTGAAGCTTCTCCATCATTTTCATCTTCAACATCAAAACCAAAATGATTCTCGTGATCTCCATCATTAGCACTATCATTAAATCTACCCTCCTCACTAGATGGCTTTGATTCACCTTTAACTTCTACTTCTATTAAACCACTATCACTGTACTCAGTTTCAGTTAGCACCTAATCCTTATCATTTGAAGATATCTCAACACTATTACCTTTTCTATAGCCATCAACAACATATATCAAGCAATGTTTAACAGTATGTGACACTAATAACTTACCCATTCTCATGGCATCTCCATCACTCATCAACTCTCAGATTTGAGTTCAATTGACAGCTTGGTTGACAGTACCATATCTTAGCATACCTTTTGTACCCTAACTTCTTCAGCTCACTAAGTATTTCTTGCATATTCCATTCATCGAGCTCAAAATGCAGGTCTTCCAACACCCTTCCCCCCAAATATTCTAGCCTATGTCCTGTATCGTCAAACTTGTCACCATAATGTATGTCTATGGTAAAATCCAATCCCATCACTACATAAAAAAAAAGAAAACAAAACCCTAATAAACCAGCATCATCATAGCAACAACAATCAACAATCAACAATAAACAAAATTCATAATCAGCAAAACCAATTCATATGTCAATTCATCAATTGACAAAACTCCTGTATAATATATATATATATATATATATATATTGTGTAAACTCTAAACCATTATATCAAAAAAATTCAGAAATCAATTCAAGCAATAGGTATTCAACCAGTGCTATATTTTTTTCTAATCAGCTCATAAACCATTATATCAAGAAAATTATCATATGCTTAAACCTGTTTCATCAACTTTGAAAAATTGAAAAAAAAAAATTTAACCCGTCACCTGTTTTGGCAGATCAACTTTAGGCAGCAAGGCGAGGCGCGGCGAGACGTGGCGCAGCGAGTGGCGGCGAGGGAAGCGACGGACAATAGCGCAGAGCATAATGAGGGAAGCAACGGACGGATGACCTCCAACCCACGGACGACAACACCAACTGGCGGAGGAGAAATGCCACTGCAAAGGAACTTCACAGAACAAGTTAGGGCTGGCTAGGGTTCTCTAATTTTGGGACAAAATACCAAGGATTGTTTTGGCATTTTAAAAAAATGGAGGTGTATTCAATTAACTATTCTAACCTAATCATAAAAATATTTGATTTTTTAACAGAATATTTTGTTATCTCAAACGATTTTGTCATGATAGGGACTAAATTAAAAAAAAAATTTAACGTTTAAAGATCTAATTAAAAAAAATATATAAAAATTTAATTAAAAATTTAATAAAACTATGGAGACATGTGCAGTAATTAAACCTAAAAAAAAAGTATTCTAACTATCTGTACATGAGTAATTAATTTGAATTATTAACACCTAGCTCTGAGGTTATATGGTCATTCCAAATCACTCTCCTTGTATAATTCATTAACCAATGTTAGAGCCAACTTGGTGAATTTTTGTAAAGTCATTTTATTCGTATACCTAGAGGGGAAAATATACCACGTACTCATGTAGGTTGTGTTGGGAACAGGGAATAAAAGGTAAAGGTGGCTATGGCAAATTTAGAATATCTATAATATAAATGATAATTATTATTATTAGCTAGCTAGCTTGGTAGGCTTGGCAAAAAACAAAGCTTTAATCAAATCATCAATTTCGGGTTGCAAGAGGTTTCTAATTGTGAGAAAATAAAAGGTTTACAAAACGTTTGCATGATATCAGATTCTAAAAACAAGATTGTTGTGTGCATTTTCTTTAATGATTATTAATTAAGTTTTGTCTTCTCTGAAATTTTAATTCCGAGTAGGGTAATGATTCTATATTCCTCCTCCTAGATATGGACAAATATGAGAAGCTGAACAAATTATGGACCCTTTCCTATCATTTTCGATGCTAGCCACTTTATTAGAATTTGAAATGACATGTTATCGATCTTGTCATTTAGGTTAATTTCAAAATTTTCATATTTTACACATAATCTTTCACATGGAATGATTACAACTCATGTTAATAGATTTAGCAGCTGCCAATCTTAAATGTTTGGCCTTATCAGGAGTCTCTAGGAATAATTCATAGACTGATTTTATTTGTAGGAATTTTATGCTAACAAATACCACCGCTATCAAATTTTAAAATAAAAAACTAAAAGGTTTTTATTTTAATTTTTCACTGTATTTTTTAATCTAACACAGTAATATAAAAATTAATTTGTTATGATTAAAATTTTATTTAAAGATTTGTTATTAATGCAAGACAGAATTTAAATTTTTAATATCTATTTAAGTGGATTAATAAATTAATTACTAAGTCAATTTAGTTGATTATTAAAAAAATTTTACAATAATAAACAGATAATATTTGGTCAAAATATTGATGTTCTAATAATTTTTAGTAGTGTTTTAATAACTTTTTCACTTGAACACTAGTATCTTTGGCTTTCAATAATATATATTAGCGAAAAAAACTATTTGATTATTTACAAGTTTTATACTCTCAAAATGTTAAATATATATAATTATTTATAAAAAATTTTATCATTCAGTAATCTAGAATTCAATTTTTATTATTGTAAAAGGAAAAAAATATAGCATAAAAAGATAAAAGAAAAATTTAGGTTTAATTATTCTATTAGTCCCTATAATTTCATAAAATTTTCAATTAAGTTTCTATATCTTTTTTTCTTTTTAATTAAGTTGCTACACTAATTTTTTTTTCAATTAAGTCCTTCTTAGTAGTAATTGGCTTAATTTTATAAGGACCCAACTAAAAAAAAAAGAATTGGTATAGGAACCTAAATAAAAAAAAAGTGTAAGAACCCAATTAAAAAAAATTTTGGTGTAAGGACTCAATTAAAAGAAAAAAAAGTATAAGGACCTAATTGAAAATTTTACGAAATTATAGGACCAACAGAATAATTAAACAAAAAATTTATGTAAAAATTCATACATCATGATCCCAAAAGGCCAAAAATTCTCCTACATAAAATAATTTGTTAAATATATATCTCATATATCTTTACATATTATTTTAAACTTTTAAAATAAGCTATTTTATAACACAAATATTTTCGATTTAATGGTAGTATAAAATCAAACACAATGTCATGTTGCAATCAAACTCATCATAGATACTCTCCACCAACAATTTTTTTTATGTTCAAATATTCCAATTCTCTCCCTATAGCTAAACAAAAATGAATCACTAGATGGTGAATTCAAATTTGTTTGCTTTTATAAAAGTGTAGATGCTCTTATCCTTGTGCCCTTGAATTCATATATAAGCTGTACTCATGTGTTTCTGGGATCAGTGGCTATGGTGGGGACAAAAAGATGTTTCTCTTGGAAGAATCTTTTAACAGATTGTCTCTTAATTTTTCCTTTGATCAAGGAAGTAGTACTCTTTTTCAGGATCCAGAGTTATTCCAGTATCTTCTCTTTATTTCTAGTATTTGGCTTTTACTTTTCTGCAATTCACTCTTATCTAGTTTGTTCATCTGGTTCTTGCTTTGTCTACTACTAATAATTAATATAAAACAAAATAGATTTTTTTTCCTCAATATATATATATATTTATATGTGTTAAGTGTATAATAAAATCAGTCGCACAAATTAGTTATTAATGTAGAATATATATTTAAGGGTAAAGTATATTTTTTGTCCCTGAAGTTTAACAAAAGTTTCAAAAATATCCCTAAGTTTTATTTTGTTTCAATTTTGTCCCAAAAGTTTTCGATTTGCATCAAATATACCCTTAGCGGCTAATTTTTCAAAAAATTTAAGACCAATTCAACAATAATTTCATAAGAATAACCCTCAACACAAGCAAATTAAGCATCATTTTCATGTATTATTGTTAGATTGGTCTTAAATTTTTTGAAAATTTAGCCGTCGGGGGTATATTTGATGCAAATCGAAAACTTCTGGGACAAAATTGAAACAAAATAAAACTTAAGGGTATTTTTGAAACTTTTGCCAAACTTTAGGGACAAAAAATATACTTTCCCCTATATTTAAATATAAAATATATTATATATTTATACAAAAATATATAGTGACTAATTTTGATAATTGATTTTGATGTATAAATAGTATTTTTGATATATATAATATTTAATTATTAGAAGAATTCAAGACCATTTATTAGAAGAATAAAATATTTAATTATTATCTCAACTAATTTTATATTTATCATTATTATACATAATTAATAAATAAATTATTTGATTAATATATTGGCACATTACTATAAGACTTTTTAAAGGTAACTGGATGTGATTTACTACAACTCAAAAGAGAAAAAAATAATCAAAATCTCTCTCCTTTTCTGTTTATATTGACAAGTAAAAGAAAAGGAAAATTTTATGGTGTGGTCATGTGGTTAAAAGCAATTATAGGGATTAAAACACTTGGATTTAAAGATACCTTTGATGGCAATGATTTCAAAGCTGTATTAATATTCTAAATCTAATAAGGATTAATAATATAAACAGGGATTGTCTCAAAATTCCAAGTCCCATGTGGAGGGGAAAAAAATTTCCCCTGCATTTGCATTTTTCTTCCACTTTTTTGCATTTTGGTTTAAAATTTTATGTCAAAATTAAATTAAAGGCATCATTTAAAAGAATGCAAATACTATGTTTAATTAGCCTGCAGTTACTTTATTGATTTAAAAATGCTAAAGAAAGAAAGCTCATATATTTACAAACCAAGCTGAAAGTAGGTATGAATAATTATCTTTCTCAATTCTAAAATATTGAATTAAATAAAAGGTAGATAAAGATAATTACAACATCTAATGCCTTTTATAAGGTTGATGATTAAAGGGGTATTTAATGGAATGATGCCTAGTGAACAAGTCAAAAGTGTCTCTGGGATTTAACCAAATTAAAGAAAGTTACAAAAAGAAAAGGCACTGATAATTTTTTTTATTTTTGAATCAAAGGGTGCTTCCCAAGGAGATGTACTTTAATTGATACTCATTCACATTTTGAATTAAGAGTTTATAATAATGTGAAGGCTTAGGTGGGTAAAATCATTGAAGAGGCACCGTTAAAAAATAAATAAAACCTAAAGACCTAGTTACCCATCCATCCATGTATATTATTATATTTTCATATTTTGATTTGTTTAGTTATATAATCAGATCCCCAAATATTCTAATGAAAATTTTCTGATCCATTTGCTTAAGGATCAAAGCTATTTAGTTTCTTCTTTTAATTAGCCGATGCAAGAATTCACACTTTCCGTCAAAATGTGGGGCCTAGAGTTTCTCTTTTGTTTCTGTTCTTACAGTGAATGTGAGAGACAACTCAAGCTAGGCAAAGAATAAAATCACATAAAAAATTATAACATTAAGATATTCGCGGTATATATTAGATAATTTATTTGTACAATATTTTGATTTGAATATTTTGCAGCGTGAGCAAGTTATTATTATTATTATTATTATTATTATTATTATTATTATTATTATTATTATTATTATTATGCACCTGTCTTTATTATTACAAAATGTTAATGATATTTTATTTTTTTATAATTAAAATTTTTTTATTATAAAAGATCAATAATATTTTATAGGGTAAAGTATACTTTTTGTCCCTGAAGTTTGACAAAAGTTTCAAAAATACCCCTAAGTTTTATTTTGTTTCAATTTTGTTCCAAAAGTTTTCGATTTGCATCAAATATACCCCTGACAGCTAATTTTTCAAAAAATTTAAGATCAATTCAACAACAATATCATAAGAACAACCCTCAACACAAGCAAATCAAGCATAATTTTCATGTATTATTGTTAGATTAGTCTTAAATTTTTTGAAAATTTAGCCGTTTAGGGTATATTTGATGCAAATCGAAAATTTCTGGGACAAAATTAAAACCAAATAAAACTTAGGGGTATTTTTGAAATTTTTGTCAAACTTCAGGGACAAAAAATATACTTTACCCTATTTTATATTACTATTATAATAATATAATATATTAAAATAATTAAATATTTTCGTATTTTACACTAAAATTATTTACGTCTAAAAAATTTAGTCTCTTTTGCATCGATATAAATTGCTCATTCATATTCATGTAGATGATTCCTGTTCCGAAAATTATTTGAAACTGGATTACTTTTGGGTTTGAACGTGAGGTCCAAGCTCCTTTTGGAGCAGCGTTCGACTTGTCCTAATGTCGATTTGTCGCCGTTCGAGTTTGTAATGAACCTTGGCCACTAATCTTGCTTAGGGATGTCAATAGGGCGGAGCGGGGGCGAGGGATGCCTCCCTGCTCCCCGTCCCCGCCCTCAAATTTTGTCTCCGTCCCCGTCCCATTCCCCGCCATGTGGGGATAATTGCCCCATCCCCATTCTCCACGTTCCCCGTGTTCCTCGTGGGTCCACATTCCCCATCTGCTTATATTGAACATTTATATAAAAATTACCATAAAAAATAAAAAAAAAATATAGAAAAAACCACAAAATGAAAATTACAACACAAAATCAAGTTTAACATAGTCCACAAAAAGAAAATTACAACACAAAATCCAAGATTACAACTTACAAGTAAAGAAATATAAAATGAAGTTATCATAGTCCATAAAATGAAATTTTAAAATACAACTTCCATTGTTAAAAAAAGCCATAAAATAAAGTCTTCAACTTCCAACAAACAACTCCATGTTCTCTGGTAAAATACAACACAAACATGAATATGTTAACATACATTATAAACAATACCATATATTTAATAAGAATTTGACATAATAAAAAAATAATTACCTAAACTCCTAAATCTCCATATCTATCACATAGTCCCAAGGAATTGGAATTTTCGACCCTGATTTACCTATATTATATCAACCAACAATTCACGAGAGTTAAATTTAACATGAAATTGAACTTTAAGAGGAGATAAAATTTGAGTTATTAGTACTTTTACCTGAAGAGTGTATCCAATGCTGAGTGCAAATTAACGCCTCAACAAGTTCACAATCCAATTTATTGCGATGTGGATGTATAACTCGACCACCAGTGCTAAAAGCAGACTCTGAGGCAACAGTAGAAATGAGAATGGCTAAAAAATCTCCTGCAATCTTTTGTAAAGTTGGATATTTCACTCCAATATTTTTTCAGTAGCCCAAAATGTCAAATTTTTTCAAATTTGCTTTATCTACCATAACACTCTCTTCCAAATAGAAATCCAACTCAGTTTTTGCAACACAGTCTTCAGATGTATCTTCCACAAATTGCAAGTAGATAGAGTTAAATTTTCTCTTTGAAGATTCTTCATCATGTCCAACATTCAAAGTAAAAGCTGAACTATCATCATTTGTTGCTCTTCTTTTAACCCTAGCCTTAAGTTGATATTCACATACTAATTCTTCCATCATTTTCTTTACCTTGCTCAGATGATTCTCACTTTGAGATCCATATATTTTAGGAAAAAAATTTCAATAACTTCATCTTATACCTAGGGTCTAAGATAGCTCCCACAGCCATGACTTCATTAATTTGATCCCAATACTTTTCAAACTTACTAATCATATTTGTTGCCATTCTATGAATCATCTCATTGGGACTAAGCAACCACTCATTCAAGTTCAATCTCATTTCACACACCTTGGGAAAGTATAAATTTGTCGTTGGATATAAAGTGCCAGAGAATAATTCAGTCACACTATAAAAGACTTTTAATTTATCAACAAGTTCATTTGCCATTTCCCACTCATCATCAGATGGTACAATTTTATACAGAGATTCACGGTGTCTTAAACGCTCAAAAACTTCTCTATATGGCAAAGCAGAAGCAAGCATTAGATAAGTTGAATTCCATCTAGTTCTACAATCAAGTGCAAGCTTTCTCCTATAATTAATATTCAATTGCCTACAAGTCTCTTCAAATTTTTCTTCCTTCTTCGGTGTTGCAACCCAAAAAGAAACACTATCTCTGATTTTTTCAATAGAACCATATATTGCATTCATGCCATCTTTCACAATCAAATTCACAATGTGAGCACAACAATGCATGTGAAAAAATTCCCCTCTCTTAACAAAGTTAGACGGTGAAATCTTATCAAGAACAAGATGAATCATGGCATCATTTGTACTACAATTATCAACTGTTAAAGTTGACAATTTTCTATCTATATTCCAATCATACAAGGAATTCATCAAAACATCACTAAGAACTTCAGCAGTATGGGGTGCAGGCACATATGCAAACCTAGAGTAATGTAAATATAATAAACAATCATGACATTAAAAATTCAAATATTTAAAAGATGCTAAAAGCATAAATAATACCTTACAAGCCGATTTTGCAAGTTCCAATCATCATCAATAAAGTGAGCTGTAATCGCCATATAGCCTTTATTTTGACAATCAGAACTCCACATATCAGTAGTTATAGCAATGCGGCTTGAATTTTTTCCCAACAATTTTAGAAGCATTGCCTTTTCAACTTCATACATCTTCATAGCATCACTTCTCAGTGTATTTCTTGTATAAAATTTGAACAAAGGTTGAGTCTCAGCCATAAACTCATGAAAACCCTGTTGCTCAACAAACGACATAGGGTGTTCGTCCCTAATAACCCATCTTGTGAGTGCTCGTCGTGCTCCCTCTTGACTAAATGTGAAGTTTCCAACCAAAAGTGAATCCGTTGGCCTTCCCGTTCCTGTCGAACCTGATGATTGCTGCACTGTCTTCAATATTGATTGCTTTGGTCCCCTAACAGTACGAATCGGGCAAATTATAATGTGATCATGCAAGTGCTTAGTTCCTTGCTTCGTGTCACCTCCAATCTTTCTTTCGCAATATTTACATATTGCCTTCCACTTTCCATCTATTTGCTCCCTCCTAAAATGTTTCCAAGCCTCAGATGTTAATCCTTTTTTGTTAGGACTGTTTTGCACACTTTGGTTAATTTCTTGCCCTCCCTCTTGTGTTTCTTCTTGTCCTTCTTCTTGTGTTCCTTGAACATGTGCTTCAATTGCTTGACACTCATCATCTTGAGTTGGTTCTGTCTCATTATTATTTTTGATAGGAGTCGAGTTTAAACTATCCATCCTATACAGTAAGATTTAATACAGAAACACTAAATTAAAATTCAATACATAAACACTAAAACACATAATCAACTCAGAATAAAACAGCCACCAATTATTATTTTCAGAAGAAAACATTCATTAACAAAAACCAGTTGAAAAGTACTTCTAAAATGAAATGTGAAGAGGATTAAAATTAAATTATTTTGTTCTTAATTTCCTGCATAACTGTCATTATGTCTCAGCAACCATAGCAGAAAGTTTAACCTTTTTGTTTGATGATATGAAGCTCAAGTTGCAGTAATTGCTAGTTATTGGCATGTCAAAAAATTCTCAAGGGACCAATCACGAACATGAACAATATCATTAACTATTAAATATATTAATGTTGTAGTTTAACTAGAACTCTGGCAAGTAGTAACTATTCCTCTATCCACCCCTTTTACCTCACTAAAGCATACAGCAATATGATAACTAATAAAAACCAACATGGACCAGTTTCTAACTACTTAAATGGTGGCTGCATTTACAAAAGTACCAAGAAATCAATAAGGCAAACAAAAATTTCCTATCATAATATATATAGTTAGAAACATCTTAGTCACATCTATCATCCTTCTCATCATCATCATCAGGAGGGTTCAGGAAACTGTCAGTGTGGTCCAAGAATTCTATATCTTCATCAGGCATATCCAGATATTGTTTGAAATTCATAGTTGAAATTCAATCAGACAAAAATGATATTGCTTCAATCTTGCTTAAAACAACCACCAATTATCAGAAATTCATAGAAGAAAACATTCATTAACAAAAACAACAGCCACCAACTTCAAAAAATCAAAATCACCATCAAATTCATGAAAAAAAAAACAAAAACCTAAAGTGAAATACCAAAATATAAGAAGAAAAGGGGAGTAGTGACTTTTACCAGGGATAAGACAGAATCACAGAAATGGCCGAAGAGGTAGAGACGCCGGTGAAGAGAAGAGCAGCGACCGATGCGGAAGAGGGCGAACGAAAGATGGCGCACGGGGTGGTGCGGTGACGATGGTGGTCGGAGGCCGTGACGATGGTGGTCGGAGGTGGCTGGCTGGGACGAGGGAGAGAACGCAGAGGAAGGGCGCAGAGAGGAAGGGTTTCGCGAGGAGCACTGGAGCAGGGTGAGGGAGTTGCAATGCGCGGCGCGGGAAGAAGGGTTTCGCGAGGACCGAGGAGCACTGGAGCAGGGTGGATGCCTCTGTGGGAAGAAGGGTTTGCAAGCAGCACTGGAGCAGGTCAGTAGGGTGAGGGGGTTCCGGGGTTGCAATGCGCGGCGCTCTATGCCTCTGTGCGAATTGGGATTTTGGGAAGAGAAGAAGTTAGGGTTTTCACTTTTCAATATATATATATATATATGCAAAGTGAAATGACTAAAAAACCAAAATAAAAACTAAATTCTTAAAGATATTTAAGTAATTTAATATATTCGGGGATTGTGGGGAATACGGGGACGGGGACGGGGATCCCCGCTCGGGTCCCCGCATCTGCTTCGGGGGAATTTTGTCCCCCATCCCCGTCCCCGCAGGAAAAATTCCCCGCCATCGGGGCCTGTTCGGGGCGGTCCCCACGGGGATCTCCGCTGCCTGGGGATTTTTGACACCCCTAATCTTGCTTTAAAGGTTTGTAATGAACCATCAGTATTATACTTTCTTCTAAATATCCACTTACATCCTATAGGCTTTGATCCTGGAGGCAAATCAACCAAGACCCAATTATTATTTGATAATATTGAGTCTATTTCATCATTTATTGCTTCTTTTCAAAAAGCAAAATCCCTTGAAGCCATAGCCTCTTTAAACATTTGAGGATCACCCTCTATGTTCATCACAATAGGAATTTTGTTTGTCACAGAATCCCTAATTCCTTCTACCAAAAAGGTGATAGCCTGTGAAGAAATAAAATATGGACCCAAGTCCTTTTTTTTCTTACTCTCAAGCTCTTCCTTGATTCAATCAACTCTTTGTTGCTTAGATGTTTATTATTTTGATTATTTATTTCTTTTGAAATATTAGTATCATTTTGGAAATATTCTGAATTAGAAGTTGAATCATTGATAAATTTATTTTCAATAAATTCTACTTCTCTTGATTCAACAACTACATTAGACACTAAGTCTAATATTCTATATGCTTTAGAATTTTGATCATATCCTATAAAAGTATCTTTTATGGCTCTTGACCCCCAATTTGGTTCTGTTTTGATCTGGAACCCTGTAAAAGGCTAAACACCCCCACACTTTAAGATAATTCAAATTAGATTTCCTTCCTTTCCAAATTTTATAAGGATAAATCTTTCTATGTCTTGATGGTATCCTATTATGGATATGACATGATGTTAATAATGCTTCACCCCACAAATTGTAAGGCAATTTTGTATTCAATAACATTGAATTAACCATATTCACTAAGGTACAATTTTTTCTTTCTGCCAAACCATTTTGTTGTGGAGTATATAGAGCGGAAGATTCATGCACAATACCATATAATTCACAAAAGTGATCAAATTCATTAGAAAAATATTCTCCACCTCGATCACTACGAAAAACTTTTATTTTCTTATCATGCATATTTTCTACTTCCATTTTATATTTTTTAAACATTTCAAAAGCTTCATCTTTATTTCTAAGAAAATACACCTAAGTAAATTTAGAACAGTCATCAATAAAATTATAAAATATCTTTTTCCTCCTCTAGTAATATTGACATTTAATTCACAAATATCACTATGAATCAATTCTAATAAATGTGTATTTCTTTCAACTTTAGGAAAAGGCTTCTTAGTAATTTTGGATTGTATGCAAATATCACATTTTCTATTAAAATCTTTTTTACTAAGATCAATATAGATATTTTTATGTATATATTCAATAGATTTGTAATTTAAGTGTACTAATCTACTATGCCATAAATCATAAGAATCAACAACATACAAGAAAATATTTACTTTATTAATACTAAGTTTAAACATGCCTTCAGTACAATATCCTTTTTCTATGAATACATCATTCTTAAATCTTAAGCAAGATTACTTTATTGGATTCCATTACAACTTTGAATCCTTTTTTACACAAGAGACTGGTAGAAACTATTTTTTTTCAAATCTGAAACATGAAATATATTTATTAAACTTAATTTCTTTCCAGATTTTAAATTTAATTCCACAGTTTCTTGACCACAAACTTTAGCTGAGTTGTCATTGCCCATCAAAACTTCTCTATTGTTCACTTCTTCATATGTTTTAAATTGGTTGCGATCATTGCAAACGTGAACAGTAGCCCTAGAATCTAACCACCACTCAAGTGATTTTTCTTGTGTTGCTATATTGACTTCTGTAACTATGTCAATATGCATATTTTGTACTTTTTCTGCAACCATAGCAATTAGATCCTTCTCTTCCACTAAGTTGGTCTTTGGTGCTTCTTTTTTCAGAAGTACATTCTTTGATATAGTGTCATTTCTTGTGACAATGATAACACGCTCTTTGTCTCTTCTTATCTTGCTTTAAATCTTTAGAGAACTTTCTTTTCTTCTTATTGGTGTTGTTTTCACCAATATGATTCACTTTTAAACTTTGAGAAAGATACACAACATCACGTTTTCAAGTTTCCTCCTCTATATGTATATGCCTTAGTAATTTTTCAATTGTGAAGTTCTCACCAAGATGTAAAAGTTTCTTCCTATAACCATTCCAAGATGAAGGCAATTTTGAAATAATTGCTCCAACTTGTAATGATTCAGGAATCACCACTTGTAGATCACGAAGTCTACTTACAAGAATTTGTAATTCATGAATTTGATCCATGACAGGCATAGTATCATTCATAATAAATTCAAAATATTTCATCATAATAAACTTATCTATTCCTTGTTGTTCGGTATTGTAATTTTCTTCCAAAAACTTCCAAATCTCCAATGGTGATTGAATTGACATGTAGAGATCATAGAGTCGGTCGGATAAAGTGTTGAGAATATGATCTCGACGTACGAAAGTATCTTCATCACGTTTTTTCTTCAATTGAACAATCTTTTCTTTCCCTTCCGGTGTGACTTTTTAGCGGCATCGGCAATTGGTGTAGTCTTTATGTCTATCACATATGCAAGATTGAGAACTGAAAGAAGGAACATCATCTTGTCCTTCCAACGGTTGAAGTTTGTTCCATCAAAGCGATCTAACTTGACAAACTCTTGATTCATGACCTTGAACGTGGTGTTTTGATCTTGTGCTATCTTCAAGAAATATCTCTCTAAAAATGTTGGATATGTATATGAAGATGGTAAGATGACAAAATCTTATATTTGTGTAGTGGTTTCAAGGCACGATTAGATCGTTTTCTTTAGAGAGATATTTGTTCCCACACTTAGTTGTTATAGAGTTGATGACAATACTCTCTTAGAATACAATGAAACCAATGAATTTTTTAGTTAGCAATAATAAAAAATTCTTAACTCTCTTGAACAAACAAAACTTTCAATAGTTAAAATCAAATGTACACTTATTATTTTATTACACACTTTGCTAAACAGTAGATAATTCATATATATATATATATATATATGGTGCATGTATTAGAATCAAAAGGCATGTAACTTATGAACAGATGTAATCTTTGGTTATTCATTGAATAGTTACATAATGAATAGATGTGACTTTTGATTATTCCTTGAATAAGCACAAAGTACCGTTAACATACACTAACAAGCATTCATAAAATAAATATATATGTAAGTACATACACAATTGTTAGAAAAAGAATTAAACTGTAAACGGTAATTATTCAATCGTTTATATTTAATATTAATATATTAATTTGTAAATACTCTTCAGTTTATATATTACCTTAATAATTTATTAGACTGCTTTCCAATATTCTCACCCTTACTATTTAGGCTAGTTTTTTTTTATTATTTGAGAATGAGATAAGTAATATAAAACATGGTAATTTTTAGTATTTTTTAAAATTGTGAGAAGTATTAAAATTGGAGGATCTGATTATATACTTAAAATTTTTTAAATAAAATTAAATAATTTGATTTCATAAATCAATGGATTCAATTTCTATAATTTTTAAAAATAAAAAAATTCTCTGATTTTTACATCCTAAATTAAATCATTTTACATTTGAAATTAACACGCCAATCTTCTACTATTGAAAAAAAACTATTATTAACCCATATCAAAAATAAAAAGTGCCATGTTTATTATTTGGTTTATTTAAAAAAAATAAAAAAAACAAAAAAATAATGGAATGAGATGGAAGATGGACAAATGGCAAAAGGCAGAGGAAGACCTAAGAAGATCATCCATGAGGTAGTCAAACGAGATTTACATGTAAACGGTTTCTCTGTAGACATGATACATAACAGAGCATAATGACATCGTTTGATTCATGTAGCCGACCCCACTTAGTGGGACAAAGCTTTGTTATTGTTGTTGTTGTTATATTTAAAAAAAAAACAAACAAACAAAAATGAGACTCAAAATAAACTATCAAAACAGTAATGATTGAATGTGTCCACTCGGGTACTGTATGAAATCTGAAGCTAGCTACAGGACCACTATACTCTATGTTCCCAACTCTCCCCACAAGAAATTATTCAGAATTTCCCAACTTCTATTGCAATTAATATTGCTTCTTCCTTCCAAGCAAAGCTCCTCAAAAGTCAAAAAATATTGGCACCTCTCGTTCACATTTGTTCAGGCAATATAATAATGTACAAATAGTACTACTCCTTCAATTTGCAGCCATGTTGGACCATATCAACTAATCCTGTTTAAATGCCACGCCTGGCAAAAATTCGACTACATGATTGAAAAGATGTACACACAAATTATCAGACAAAAAAAAAAGAAAAAAAAATTACATAAAATATTTATGACTAAACGTACTCCCAATTCTTTGTTGATCAAATAGATTATTATCCAAGTTTTAATTAACTGGAAGAGGTCAAAAAATATTTTCTAAATAAAGAGAAATTTGGTTAAATTTCCCCAAATCTTAGAAAAAGTGTGGAGTGTGATTTGTCCAAAACTAAGGCAATTTAACTTTGATATTATATATAGTACAATTTTAATTTGTTAAGAAATTAATTTTTTTATAATGTTATATATATAGTTGATAAAATAAGTTATGTCAATTTTTATTAATAATTTATATTGATAATAATAATACATTTTGTTTTCACCCAAAAAAATGCATTGCATACTTTATTTGGTTCACAATATCTTCCTTTTTTGAGGAAATTGTGTTTTTAAAATATTTGTCGTGCAATGTGAAGTATAACAAATAAAGATGAAACATTTATAGAATAATTTAGTTAGTAGATAAAGATATTTTGGTAAACAGTTTTATATATAATAAAGTCTTGAATTTTCTTTAAATGATTAAAATTTATTTGTAATCCAAAATGACACATTATATTAGTTGATGCAAGGCAATGCAACTCATGCATGGATGTGGATGTTTATGCTGGGTCTTGTTTAGATATGGAAAACTTGAAAGCATGCTTGAAAACGGAAATTAATTATCAAGCAGTGGCATGGCCAAATCACTATCAATGTATATTGTAGAGTGAATACATCAATTCTTTGATAAAGAAATTATTTGATAGTGATACATCAACTTAGAATTGTTATAGTCATATATATATCATCCAAATTATTATATATGTGGTTTTGTGGGGCAAAAATGTTCCGGCAAACTCACGACAATAAATTTAGGTTTGTTGACAAGCACAGTCTGTAAAGTTTAGGTTATATGGCTTTCATGTGATTTCTTCTTAGATACTTCGCTTAACAAGAATATGGATAATGAAAAAGTATAGAAAAATGGTAACCAAAGAAAATCAGCCAAAAACAGCCATAACTTGTCTTATTTAGCATTCATTAATTGTTGCGACAATTAATTAATGTTAAATAAGGCAAGTTCTGATTATTTTTTTGGTCTATCTAGCATTATCCTAGAAAAATAACGATCATCGTAAATAATATGAACAATGGATTTAAAAAAAAAGTAAATTAAAAATTAAAAATTAAATTTTTAATTAATTATTTAAAAAAGTGTTAGGAGTCAGTAAATTTTGTGATTTATAACCATTAATTAGCCATCATGAATGTTTTTAATGGTGTGAAATTACTCACTTTTCTTTTACTGGTTAAGTGCTGATCAAATTTTAATAAAATTGCTGGCCTCCTAAACTTTCTCATTATTTAATTTCAGATTTTAAAATTTGAAAAATTAGGATTAACAATTAAACACATTCACAATACCTATGGTTACTTTCAATTTTACCATAATCTCCTAATTTTCGGTCCACGTCCAAAACTCACCGTCGGTGCCGGAGACAACCCGACGCATCATAACACCGTCGTTCCCCTTAACGCCGTTGAGCCGCCGCCCGTGCACGCTGCCGCTGTCTCACACTACAAAAAAAGGCTTTATTGTAGGAGTTTGTTAATGGAAGTTTTAAAAAAATCCTACAAATTTAATTTTTAAAACAAAAAGTTATCTTTTATTTTGTTAAGAGTTTTATTAACAGCAGTTTTTATCTTGAATAGTAGGATTTTTGAAACTCCCCCAAAACTAAATCAATTCCCCAAACAATTTGGTAATGCCAAAAGCTCTTTCTTCCCGCGAAACAAAATTTTTCCACCTCGCTAACACCCTTTTCTGCTCCCATTCTCCTGATATAGTAACTGCTTCATTCTCCATTGTTCTTCTTTTTTCATTGATTGCTGCTACTGTTCGCGGTTGTGTCATTGCAACTCCCGTTCGTAATTCTACTATTATTAGCGTTCCGGTTGCTGCTGCTGTTGGCGTTCCGGTTCCTGCTACTATTTGTGTTTGTGTTTGTATTTGTGTTGCTACTGATGTTCGTATTCCATTGCTGCTGATGTTTGTGTTCTTAGTTGCAGCTGTTCTTCCATAAAAAAGGTATGTATATGAACTAATTAGGGTTTATAAACTATTTATCCCCTTTTTTTATTAGTATTTTGTATAACAATATCATGAATTTCTTGCTCTAAATTTAAGTTTAATTGTGTTTCTGTAATTTTTAATTCCATTTCAGTGGATAATTGATATTCTAATTTCTGTGTCTTCTATTTACATGTAATGGGCACATTATTATTATTATTATTATTATTATTATTATTATTATTATTATTATTATTATTATTATTATTATAGTGCATTGCTGATTTTTTTTTTTTTTGCTTTTGATTGTTGAAAAAGGAATGGAAAAAGAAATTTACAAGCATCATAATCAATTTTTCAGATCGAGTTCCTTAACGATATTTCTTCAAATTTTGTCATTTCACATTTTTACATTTGGCTTTATTTCACATTATTGATACTAACACAAAATCAGTTACCACTATTGGTTGAAAATTGTTTCTTATGGTTACCGTTTTATGAATTTCTGACTTTTTATTAAATTTTGCATTCTAATTAATATTTTATAAAATAAGAAAAAATTATATATATCATAGTATAAATATTTTGGCATTACATTTCAAATTGTGGGAGTTTACAACTCCAACAAAAGAAAAATCTGTCATATTTGCGGGGGTTTAAACCCCCCCCCCCACAACATGAATAAAAACTGCTGCAACACAAAACTGTTGGAAGTCTTCGAAAATCGACGCAATTTAGTTGAAACCCTCGCAAATAGTGGGGGGCAAAAACCGCCGCAATTTGGATTTCAAAATTGCGTCGGTTCTAATAAAACTCCCGTAATTTATTGCAGCACACCTAACTGCGTCATTTTACTAAACCCCCGTAACGCAATTTGTGGGAGTTAAAAACCGCCGCAAATTAGAAAAAAAAAACCCCGAAAATTAGCGTGTTTTTTGTAGTGTCACCCCGCACGTTGTCCCCCCGCAGCCCGTGTCGACGCCGCCGCACCCCACGCCAATACCACCGCAGCCTAATCGCGCACCGCTGTCCTTCCGTAGCCCGTGTAGATGCAGCCATGAAGAAAACCAATTCCGTTCAATTGACTCAGCGTAACTATAAGTAATTACATTTCTCCTCTCCGCACTTCTTCCTACAACATCTAGGCAATGGAATTAGTAGAGAAAATATATTTTTTTAATTAAATTCATACAACAGATTCTCACTACTCATAGCCAATTTAAAGAAAGTAATCTTTCATGAAATTGATTTAATCTATCTCTATAACTCCCTTTTTCTATCGAAAATTTCACATTTATTATAGTTCAAATCATTTCAAAAATTATTATACTTTACAAATCCATCTCTATAAGTCCTTAATTTCTTGCATGTGGATGTTTATTTTATATACAAAAGGAATGTTTGTTCTGATTGTAAATCCATTAATTATCATATTTTATTTTTCATACAAAAAGGATGGATGCTTATTTTACATACAAAAAGGATTATTATTCTTGTTGTAAATCCAGTCGGGGGGCTGGTGAGACAACAATGGCACTGATAGAATTTTGAGGAGAGGCGGATGGTTAAAAATTTGAAAAGGCAAGGTAAAAGGATATTTTGTTACTTGATTGGGGTAGGTTTTTTTTTAATCTTCAGTTGGCCAAAAAATCGGCTCATTGTTCACGTTCAGATTTTTCGTTCTCTACCTAACAGAGCCGACAATATAATGCACAATTGCACATTAATATTGTTTTGGACCTGGCCTCCAGCCAGGCCAAAGGGGTACAAATCCGCATCTAGGCCCAAACACGAGGTGACTAGTTAGGGGTGATAAACGGGCCGAAACCTGTCGAATTGGTCCGCGTAACTCGCCAAAAAAGATGGGTCGGATGAAAATTTGAAACAGTCATAATTAAAAAGCCTGTCTAATTCGCAGGCTTTGGCGGGTTTCGGCGGGACAAAGCAGGCTTCTCCGGCGGGCCTGTCGTTTTCTTTTTGTAATTAAAGATGATAATTGAAGATGTTTTAAGTATAATTTAGATTATGTTTTATATTTGATTGTTTAGAGACTTGAAGATGTTTAATTATATGTTTTGGATAATGTTTATTTTATTTTTTACAATGTTGGTTTTATTATTGTTTTAAAAAACTTAGTTGATGATTATATTTATTACATATTTAAAATTATAAAGAATTTAATATTTGTGAATTTAGAAATTATAATTTTTTTATATCTTTAGAAATTATAAATTTATTGAAATGATTGTGAAATTATATATATTTTTTAATATTTAATAGTTTATTAATAAAAAATTAATAATAAAAAAAAAAGAGAATTGGCGGGCTTAGCCCGCCAACCCGCTGTTAATCGGGGCAGGAGAGGAATTTGGGACTATCTCACTAGGCGAGGTGGGAGCAAACCAATCCGCCAAATGGTAGACTTTTAGCAAGGTAGGCTAGCTCGTTTACCACTCTTACGACCAACATCTGAGTCTAGAGCGGGATCCGAAATTGCAAAATCTCAAAAATTAATAACCTTTCGTATTAGAAATGGAAAGTGAGAGAAATCACAATGCAAGAAATTCCACTAAATTTGAGATTTCACAACATCATTCTCTTATACATAAATCCTAAAAGGTCTAGAGATACACACTAATTCTAATCTTTCTATTTTTTGTTCACTCATTGATTTAGGCGTCAGAATGTCATTACAGGTATTATTCTGAGTAAATTATCAATTTCGTCTTCGAATTATCAGAATGCTGACAAAAATAACCTCCACTTTTAATAATGACAAAAATACACTTAAAATATTAAAAAAATACTACAAAAATATCTGACCGCAAATAAAAATCTATTCCGTTAATAGAGTTGGTTGAGCTGTCAAACAGATTCTGTTACACCTTTCTTCTACTTCTTCTTCATTCTCCCTCACTCCCTCCCTCCCCCAAACCTTGTCTTCAATGGCAGAACCTCGTTGTCGCCACTGTTGCTTGCTCGCCTCCCCTCTGTTGTCGTCAAAAGCAGATCTCGCAGTTCCTTACCCTTTTCACTCTCGCAGCAGATCTCTTGATCTTTTCTCTCAGATTCGCTATTGCCATTGCTGCTTGCTCGCCGCCCCTCTATCGCTGTCAGAAACCTATCTTGCAGCACCTTACTCTCTCCTCTCGCAGTAAGCCAGCATGGGACAATCCCTCTCTCTCTAGGGCGGTGAGGAGCTCTCTCTCCAACTCCTCTCTTTGTCATTCTTTCTCTTAGGATTCTATTTTTATTAGATTATTAAAAAAAGCATAACGAGAAATTATGAAATTACTTATTATGGATGATTATGGCTGATTATTGCTGTGGCTGAGAAGAAGAGGGTGAAGCGTAAGGTCTATTCTGGGAGGTTTGGAGAAGGGAGGGAGTCACTGAGATATTGCTTATTGTTGTTGTAGTTGCTTTGGGGAGTGAGGGAGGACGGGAGGAGAGGGCAGCATCACCGTAGGCGTCGTCATTAAGGAGAGAGAGAAGCAGAACAACAAGGAGAGAGAAAGAGAGAGGCGACGAGAAAGAAGAATCGAAAAAGGAGAAGTGGATGAGCAAGATAATACTGAAAAAGAGCAAGACTATTGCCGTACTTGAGGGAGAAAAACTGTAGAAGAAGAGGCAACATCGTATTTGAGAAGAAAAATAGTGAAGAAGATATTATTGTTGTAGGAGCTTCAGCTAAAAAGATAATGTTGTTGGCGTTGTTGTAATTTTGGAGTGACTCAGATATGTTGTTGTTGCTGGGAAGTTTGGGAGAGGAAAAGAGTGACTGGGATGCTGTATATTATTGTTGTTGTTGTTGTGAGGAGGAAGGGAGTGAAGGAGAATGAAAAAAAAGTAAAAAAAGAGGTGTAACGCAATCTGATTGATAGCTCATTAGCCAACTCTGTTAATGGAATAATTTTTATTTATGGACGAGTATTTTTGTAACATTTTTTAATATTTTAAGTATATTTTTGTCGTTAATAAAAATAAAAGTTATTTTTATCAGCGTGCTAATAATTCGAAGGTAAAATTAGTAATTTACTCTATTACTCTTGCAGTCCTTCGTGCATTCTCTACTGCAAGAGCCGACGGTTTCGATTTGCTAAAACTCCCGTCAGATAACCCTGAACAAATATATATATATATCATGCAACCTCTTAGTAAAATAAAATGTCACTTATATATAATAAGCATATATTTCCAACGAATATATATTTTTATAATTGAATTGATCCAATCGTGCATGCTTGAGGATAGTGATTACACTTGTCTTGCATGTGTCAAACTGTAATCAGAGAAAGAATCTCCAATATTGACATTGGTAAAGCTTTTGTGGACTCATCACTAGCTGCTAGTATTAGAGGACCAATTAAGGATATGATTATACATTACATTATGATGCATATTTGACCTAAAACTATTGATGAGAATAATGTTTACTACTTCATGGGGTTTAAAGTTTCAAAGGTTGCTTTGAAACTACGTTGGTAGCTTTGATTTTATTGCGTGTTATTGATGGACAGCATATGTATTGGTATTGTACTTATATCTATGTATTCTATTCTAATTTTATTAGCGGCTAAAATTAATTACTATTCTAAAAAAAATTAGTAGTATATTAGTATTTTTACCTGTAATAATATTATGGGAATATAAATTTAATAAAATTACGGTCTATTTTATTCTGATAGTATAAATTATTATGCATGGCATAAAAGATTTATAAAATCAAACTACTTTTATAAAAAAAAAGTCATAAATTGACAAAAGTTTCTAGCCAAGAAGACCAAAGTATCTGTAGATAAAAAATTAAATAATAAATTTTTTAGTTATTATTTTTATATGAAAAAGTCTAATTTTTTATTAATAATTAATTTTAATATTTGTTATCTAAAATTTAAAACAATTTAACGTGTATACTTTTATATTTAATTAGGTGTTAACTGTTAAGTCTGTGTCACAAATAGAAATAATTAATTTTTATACTTGCTATTTAAAAATAATATTTTTTTCTCTCTATATATATAAAAATATAATTAGATATTAGTATAAAAAATTATACTGATAGTTATAAAATTAACTCAAAATTAAATTTTTTAAAAATAATTGAATCTAGATTCTAACTTTTAATTATAACATTACTATTCTATCAAAATTATATGTAATAAATATTTAAAAAAATAAAAATAAAAATATAAATTAAAAAGATAAGTGGTAAAAATTTAAAACTAAATTAAAAACTAAAAAACTATGTATATAATAACAATAATAATAATATTTTTTATTTAAATTATATTATTTTGTTAATTTTATTTTTTGTAGAAGATAGAGAAAGATAGAAAAATAGAGAATGAGAGAAAAGAGAGAGAAAGATAAAGATGAAGAATGAAAGTGAGAGTGAGACTTTGTTAATTTTGAAAGAAAAATTTTTATTTTGATCATAAAAAAATATCAGATGACATATTTTGATTTTCAAATTACTAATATAAAATATAAATTATATATAGAGTAAAAAAAGTAGAGAGCAATAGAAAAATGGAGAGAGGTATATGAAAAAATTTAGGAAGGGAGTTTATTAATTTTGATCAAAATATTTTTTCTCAATTTTAATAAGAAAGTGCCATGTGACACATTTAATTATTAAATTAGATAGTAATATATGATACATAATATAGGTATATTTCAATTTCAATTTTAATATTTCAATTTTAATTTTAATGTAATTAAAAAATGTTATGTTGCACATTTTGATTGTCAAATTAGTAATTAATCATTGATGTTGATAATGATATATAAAATAGATATAGTGGTTGAAGGAATGAGAGAAATAGAGAAAAGAAGAGAGAGGAGAGGAGAACTCTTTAATTTTTAAGGGAAAGATTTGATTTCAATTGTAATGAGGGAGTGACATATGGCACATTTTGGTTTTAAAATTAGTAAGGAGGAGGAAAGAATTTTTCAATTTTGAGGGAAGGATTTAATTTCAATTACAATGAGAGAGTGACGTGTGACACATTTTGGTTGTAAAATTAGTAAGGAAGAGAGGAGAATTCCTTAATTTTGGAGGGAAAGATTTTATTCCAATTGCAATGAAAAAGTGACATTTGGCACATTTTGGCTCTAAAATTAGAGATATGTAATAGATAATTAGCGTGTTTTTTTCTATAGATAAAAATATAGTTTATTAAATTTGGTAAATAAAATACCGGATCTATGTCAGAATAAAAACAATAAATGATGGAGATCTTCCAAGTACATCACACTTAAAAAAAAAATTAACAGTTAAAAATAGAAAAGAAAATTGTAAAAAGTGAAAGTATACTTCTTTTCAGAGAATAGGACTTGTGAACTAACTCAATGAAAAGCTACATGAAAGCGTTGAATCTCTCAAAAGAGTTTACTAGAAGCATCGAGAATAGAAGTCGGGGCAGTGTTGGTTCCTTCAAAGACAAAGAAATTCCTAACTTTCCAACAGTTCCAACATAGAATAATAAGCAGTTGTTGGTTCCGATTGTTACCACCCATTGAACGAATCTGCTCTGTCGTGGTGCTCCACCAAGACCAAAATTCAATAATTGGATGGGTGGGGAGGCATAAATTCATAGAATTATTGGACAAAGTATCTCTTATAGCTGGACATTGCATAAGACAATGAGGGATTGTTTCATCCTCTTCTTGGCAATGGAGGCACAATGCCGGTGTTGCAGGAAATCTCTGGTGAATCTGTGCTAGAACCGGAGGCCGACCATGGAGACACTTCCAAATAAACAGTTTAATTTTGTGAGGGAGCTTCATCTTCCAAAGGTTGATCCATGGGGATTTTTGCTGCATATGGGTTGGACAGAGTTCAAGCGGAGGGTGTAAGAATAGGTACGCCACTCTATAGCCTGATATTGTATCATACTTCTTTTGTTTGTTCAGTGTCCATTGGAGTGTGTCATCTCCACTTTCAATTTTCAAAGATAGAATTCTAGTTGAAATATCACTTGGAAAGATCTCTGTAATTAACGGCTGATTCCAAATTCTTTCTTCAATAATCAGGTCTTTTACTCTGGGAGCAACAATGGCAGAGTGTTGAACATTTATTGACACAGTGAATGGATATGGGGGAGGCAGCCATGGGTCATCAAACGTATGAATGTTTATACCATTACCTATTCTCCAGGTAAGTCCCTTCTCCACCACATTTCTACCTTGCAAAACACTTCTCCATCTCCAAGAAGTGAGTGTTCCAGGTTCTGCATTTAGAATATTTTTGTTTCTGAAATATTTACCTCTGTAAATTCTGGCCAATAGATAATTAGAATGTGTTGCTATTCTCCAATACTGTTTGCCTAACAGAGCAAGGTTTTGAGCCTTAAGGTCTATAAAATAGTCGCGTAAAGAATTTTTGCCAGTAAAGAATTTTAATAAAATAGTCGCGTTGTAGATATAGTTTCTAAACCAACAAAAATCCCTTCATACAAACGTTTTGGTTGTCACAAGTAACAAACCCCTAAATAAATTGATAACCGAAGTATTCAAACCTCGGGTCGTCTTCTCAAGGAACTGCAGGGAAGTATGTTCTTATTATTGGCTATGGGGATTGTAAATTGGGGTTTTGAGAATGAGGAGTGAATAGTTTAATTGGCAAATAAAGTAAATGAAGAACAAGTAATTTAAATAGCAAGTGAAATAAATAAATGACTGTAAATAAACTTTTGGCAAGGTATGCGAAATTAGAGGTCCTATCCTGGCTATCCTTATCAATAATGACAATAATTGAATCTTAATTCCACTTTGTTAGCCTTTACTAAAATAAAGGAAGGTCAAGGGATTAATGGGATTGATCTTCGGATCCTATTTATTTTCTAAGAAAAGATTGGGATTATTGAAGTTCAATTCAATTAGCAAAGATAACAATTATCAAGCATGTTTGAGTTTGATAACTCCTGAGTTGCTGATTTCTTAACCAAAACCAAAAGGAGAAAAGTAAATTCACTGGAATAAGAATGTCTTCAGATTGGGAATAATTGTAAATAATAAATAAAAGAAAGCAATATTAACTGAAATACCTCAAATAACATTAATCCAAAATATTGATCTGTAACATGGAAGAATTCATAAATTAAATTGCAAAAGTAAATAATCAACTAAAGTAATGAATAAAGGTGAAAGAGAAGCTTAAAGTAAAGGAACATTAAACCTGGGATCGAGAGTTACTCCCAAACTAAGAGAAATCATAAATCCTAATCCTAAAAGAGAGAGAGAATCTCTCCCTAAACTAAATCTAAATCATGAAAACTAAAAACTAAAGTCGTCTCCCTGAATGGATGCATTCCCTCACTTCATAACATCTGGTCTATGCCTTCTGGACTTGGATTTGGGCCAAAAAGGGCTTCAGAAATCGCTGGGAGCGTTTTCTGCAATTTCTGGTGCGTGGCCTCTGTCACACGTCCGCGTGGATCACGCGGTCGCGTCATTCGGAGCTTTTCTTGTCACGCGGTCGCGTCAGTTATGCGGCCGCGTCATATGTGTTTTGCTTAAGGCGCGGTCGCGTCAGTCATGCGGCCGCGTCGCTGTTGATTCGCGCTTGGCACGCGTCCGTGTCGCCCATGCGATCGCGTGGATGCTAGTTTCTTCAGAAACTCCGTTTTGTGCTTTCCTTCCATTTTTGTATGTTTCCTTTCCATCCTTTAAGTCATTCATGCCTTAGAAGATCTGAAACTACTCACCACACTAATCACGGCATCGAATGGAATTAAAGGTGATTAAAATAATTAATCTTAAAGCATAGGAAACATGTTTTTCACATACATCACATAATAAGGAAGGGAAAGTAGAACCATGCAATTAATATGAATAAGTGGGTGAAGGATTGAATAAATCACTCAAACTAAGCACAAAATATATCATAAAATATGGGTTTATCAACCTCCCCACACTTAAACAATAGCATGTCCTCATGCTAAATCCAAGATAAAAAGTAAGGTTAAAGTGATGGAATGTCATGCAATGCAATCTAATCTAAATGCAACTACCTAAATGCATCATGCAATTCTAATTTTTATTCACTTGCATATAAAGCTTGCATGCAGTTGAATTAATTCACATTCTCAAGGAGTCATATATATATATATATATATATATATATATATATATATATATATATATATATATATATATATATATATATATATATATATATATAGCCAAGCCTTAGATAGTAATATAGTGCCTTTACAATTGAGATGGGAGAGAAAAACATTTTATAAATTTGCAAGACAATTAATAATTTAAACAGAGATAAATGTTAATGAGCTATTGAACCCTCATTGGATTTTGTGTTTACTCTCTAGTCACTCAGTGTTTATTGGGTTAATCACTCTATTCTTCTTTTTATTCTCTCTTTCTATAACTTTGTTCTTCATCTAACCAATCAACAATCATAGAATATAGTCATACCAAAAATCATGAGGTCTTAAGTAAGGTTGTAATGGGGCCAAGGTAAAGGTAAGTGTATATGTATAAGGCTAAGTGAGCTAATAAGTGAATCCTTAATTAGACTAAGATCTTACCTAACATACATACTTTCTAAATCAAAGCTTCTTTACCTATTTTCCATATTTTCTCACTTTTGATGTTACGTGCTCATATCTCAATATTTATTTTTATCCCATGTGCATTGCTTTATTTCATAATTTGGGAATTCTTTTTGTATCCCCTTTATTCATAACACTTTTTTTTTTCTTTAATGCACATGGTAATTCAATTATTTTGATTTTACATGAGCATGCTTCCCAAAACTTTTTATTTGAGTTATTTTATTTTTTTTTTCAACTTTTCTACCTTTTGTTTTTTTTTTATCATCCATGTTCCCAATAGGTTTTCCCAAATTTAAACCATACATACTTCCTATCTTAAGCTAACCAAGGATTCAACTTGGGATTTTTATTTTGTCTTTCTGCTTAAGGCTAGTAATGTGGTTATAAAACAAGAGGGATTTAAAGGCTCAAGGGGGCTAACAAGGGTGATGTAAAAGGTAGGCTATTTTGGGATAAGTGAGCTAAAATCAAGTAATGGCCTCAATCACTCTCTTGGTATGTATTTACATTCTATAATCGGACATATAGATTAAAACAAAGTAAAGAACATCAGAATATAAAAGAAGGGCGGAACACACAGGAATAAAAATTATGGTTTGAATGTAACCATACAATTAAGCTCAAAACTCACAGGCTATGTGTTCTCTAGCTCAAAATCATTTATCAATTATGTATGTCATGCAGGTCTAGTTAAAAATTCTCATTATTCTCAATGTAAAACTTAAGGTGGCTTTAAAGTTCTAGTGTTTCTCCTTGATGAAATGTTGTTAACTAACTAACATGTAATGCTATATATACAAGGTGTGTGGATTGTTTTGATTCTGTTTAAAGTCTCTAGTTTACTTCCTTTTTCTTTTCAATCTATTCCAAGTTATCTTATGCTAAAAAGGGTAAACTATACTAATTAATCCACAATTTCTATAACTAATAAGTTAGAATTGCAACTAAAACTAAATGACTAAAATGTGAACTAAAATGCAAAATGCAGAAATATAGTAAAAATACATAAAAATAACAATATATAAGTACTGAGAAAAGAAAAATAAAAAAAAATACAGAAAAGTAGCAAAATAAAATAAAAAGAGTATGTAGTGGTTCACCAAAAAATGTACGCCAGAGATGGCGACCTCCCCACACTTAAAATGTAGCATCGTCCCTGATGCTCAGTCAAGTAGGGTGTGAAGGGATGTCATCATTGGAAGGGTGGGTAGCTGGTGTCTCTGTGGTGGTGGGCTGAGGGTCTGACTGCTGCAGAGGAGGTGCTGTCTGAATAGGGATATCAGGATTTGCATCCTGGATTTGGTGTGGGGCCTCCTGCTGTGAAGCAGCCTGCTCTGTGTCTGCCTGCTGGGTGCCTGGCTGCTCAGCCTTCCTCTGTGGAAGAGTCTTTGCCTCAGGCACATTCGCCTCCTCCTCAGATGCCTCGGATGGTGTGTCAGACTCGGAGGGGATGTCGCCAGATCGTATCATCAGCTTCAGGTGCTCATAGCGTCGCTTGTTGCGACGCTCCATCTGGTCAAGCCGTCGAAACAGGCGGTGCACTAGATGATAGATGGGCTCTGGGGCAGGTGGAGGTGCAGTGGTGGTGGCAGGTGTAGCTGTAGAGGAAGAGGGGCTGGCAGATGGTGTGGCAGTGTCACCAGGAGCAGTAAAGAACGGAGGTCTGTAGCCCAAGGCCAGAAAGTTCCTATTGTGAGGGATTATCTTCTTGCATTCTGCAGCAGGTGGCCTCTCATCGGCATCCTCTCATGGCACGTCTGCTCGACGGCCTAGCTGTGTGATCAAATATGGAAAGGGAAGAGTGCCTCGGACGTGGACCCTGGCCATATAGTACTGGATAAAGCGCGGCAGGTACATGTCTTTACCCTCCATCACACACCATAGGAGGGTAATCATAGTGGCTGGTATCTCAGTCTCGTGAGTACTCGGCATAATGTAGTTGCTAAATATCTGATGCCATAGCCGAGCCTCATCATTCAGGTAAATCCGCTTGATTTCTTTTGGCATGGTGGTGTTCTGACCCATAATCCAAGGAACAGTCGGGTCAAGGGCTATCCGGGCTTTGACTGCATCCCAATCAAATCGCATAAAGCGCATGTCTTCCTCAGCTTTCTGATAACTATCCAGCTGATCAGTCTTAGGCAGAAGCTTCAAAACATCTTCAATTGCCTCTTCAGTAACCAGAATCTGCTTTCCTCTGAGGTTCACTGCATCTAGGGAGGTTTTGAAGTAATTGCAGTAGAATTCCCTAACCCAAGATGCATTAACCTCAGTCAGAGGTCTCTCCAGGAAGAACCAGACTCTTTGTTTGATCTGGTCAGAGGTGTATTGCTGGAGTTCTTCTGGGATCTTCAGAGTCCTCTCCAGGTATAAGTTCCTGGAGGTTGCAAACACCGGATACCTCAGCTCACAGTATTGGTTTGCAAACTTTATTGGATCAGTGGCAGGGATTAGCTGGTCGGCCTTCTCCTGCGGGGTAAAATTTTTCTCCCGCAAGGAGGCATCATGCATGAGATCTATGATGGACATAGAGGCTTCTCCTCTTTTCCGTTTGCCAGTTGTTGCCTTTCCTTTCCCTTTTCTGTGGGAGTCCGACATCCTGAAAAACAGAAAACCAGGATATATAATAAAATAGAAAAACAAGTAGGCAAATAGTCAAAAGAAACACAAAGTGGCAAAGGAGAATTAGAATGAGGTAAATGAGTTAAGTAAATGTGCATTAAGGATTGTATAGGAGTTAAAAGTTCGAAAGGAAAAATTCACAATCCAAAATGTAATAGAAGGCATGTTAAGTAGGAAAAATTATCAGTATGCCATGGTTAGAGGGTTAAAAGAAAGTGAAAAACCAGAAAAAAGATTTTAAAAGGTTAGTTTGGTTAGAATTAAAAAAAAAGAGTTCAGGAAATTAGAATTAGTGAGTTAATGAAAAATGGGTTAAGGTAAGTGGCATAAGGATAAGTTTCTAAGTAACAAGCATTCATAATTAGAAGCGATAGGTAACTCATAACCAAATGAGAAAAATAGGTTGATGATGATTTAAAGAGATATAGAAATAGCAAAAATTGGAATCAAACATCAAAAATGCAATATATAAACCAGGAAATCAAAGAGAATAAGAATGCGTGCCTGGCATTCATGAATGGGTTGGGGTAAAGCAGAGGAAAGCGGATTTCAAAATGCCAAAACCAAAATATGAATGAAAACATTTTACAGAAATTTGGGCAGCATTCCGACTAAAATTGGATTATCCCGGAAAATAAACAGCAGTCAAATAGTTCATATGAATCAAAAATAAAGCTGCAATTACATATAAGGAACGTAAACATGAAAATTTAGTGTAAAGAGCAGCATGAAACAAGAAATCACAGCATATGAACATTACAAACATCACAGCAACAGCAGAATTGCAAATTTGATAAAACAGAAACATGAACAGTGCAAGGAAACAGGCCTAAATCCACTAACCACATCCTAGGCTACCTAACAACCTAAAATTCACTACAACATGCATATCTAACTAGCCTAAACATGAACATAAACAGAAAATAATGAAATAACGACTAAGGATAGAAGGGTGGCATTCGTCGGAACCTGGTAGGTCGAATAAGGAGAGTGGGCAGAAAGGAGGCTGGGGGTGGTGGTGACGGTGTCTGGTGCGGCGGCTGGCGGTGGTGGGCACGACTGTTTGGGGCAGGGGGAAAGAAGGGATGGGTAATGAGGTAGGGGGTAAGAGGGGAAGGGAGGGGGTAGGTGTGTGTGTGGCGGATGGGGGGGCGGCTGGGACGGGCGACGGCGGTGGGTGGTGGTTGCGAAGGGGGCAGTGGCGGAGAGGGGGGAAGAAGAAGAAAGAAGGGGGAAGGAGGAAGGGGGGTAGGTGGCGGTGATGGTGGCTGGGTGGTGGTGGTTGGATTGGAGGGGAAGAGAGGGAGGAGAGGGTTTCAGGGAGGGGCGCGACTGATAGGGTTCGCGTGGTTGGGGGGTTATAAATTTAAATCCACGCGGTCGCGTGGCTGGAGCGAAATGGGGGGTGAAGCGATCGCCTGGGTGATGCGATCGCATGGAGGGCAAAAAAGATCGAATGACGCGATCGCCTGGCGCATGCGATCGCGTCGCTGGGATTTGTGCTAAACGCACGAATCCAGCGTCGTTTCAGCGTAACTCTCTGTCTCCTTTGGGGTGTTCGTGCAATCCATGCGACGCGGTCACGTCGCTCACGCGGCCGCGTGGGATTGGCATTGTGCAAGTGACGCGATCGCGTGGGTCATTTGTGCAAAACGCACAATGGCCGCACGATTCCAGCCTAACTTTCTGGACGTTGGATCTTTACACCGATCTCTAGGTCACGCAGCCGCGTGGATGACACGGTCGCGTGGGAAGTGTATTTTCGCCATTTAACGCGATCGCATGGATGATGCGATCGCGTCGCGCACCCTTTTTTTTATGTAGTATGCAGAATACAATGATTAATATGAATGCGATGCAAAATTCCAGGTTCAATATTATAAAATAAAATAAAACTTGAAAACAAACAAAATGAAATAAAGATTGAAAAATGAACGATCATACCATAGTGGGTTGTCTCCCACCTAGCACTTTTAGTTAAAGTCCTTAAGTTGGACATTGGAGGAGCTTCCTGTTATGGCGGCTTATGCTTAAATTCATCCAGAAATCTCCACCAATGCATGGAATGCCAATAGCCTCCGGGGTCCCAAACTAGGCATGTGAAGCTTCTGAGCAGCTTTAAACAAATTGTCAGGCTCCCGGGGTGACGAATGTCAGAATAGATTCCAGGATCCCAAACTTTGCTGTTAAATCCGCCTCCGTCTTGATCTATATTTTTCCATTCGGGCGGTTTAGAAAGTAGATTCTCACCATGGTGACCAAACGTTTTCCGAGATCCATTCGATTGAATATGATACCAATCCGTGCACTTCAAGTTGAAGCATGGAATCTTATTGAACCTTGTGCACCAGCTCTGAGCACAAGCCATTTCCCTCTTACTCTTAAATCCGCAGAGAGCTCTAAGCTGGCCATCTGTTTCAAGCAAACCGTATTCAAGTGAAAAAGTAAAGTTAAAGGTTAAGGATTGTACCCACTTGAAGCTTGTATTGGGTAGTAATGGCCTTGGGGTAGGTGTTTCCGGTCATTCTATAAGTTCTACTCCCTTGTGCTCTTCTGTGAATTCCTCCACTTCTTTGCAAGATTCTTCAAATGCATCTGTGTCCTGGTCAAAGTCTTCTATGTCTTCCTCATCACTTGAGTCATAGATTGGAGGTTGAGAGAAATCTACCTCTGCATCATCTTCGTATTCACTTGGGGAATATTCTTCAATCTCAGAGAATTCACTTGCGGATGCAAGTTCATTACTAAGAGAACTTGACTTGTGACTACCATCATCAAGGGAATTTGTGTCCTGGGTTATTCCGTCTAGTTCTTCATAAACGACTTGCCTTGGGGATTGTGCACTATTCTCCTTAGCATCAACTGTAACGTCCTTGACGGAGTTCTCCTCAACTCTGGACTCCCATGGGGGTTCAGCGTCTCCTAGATCTTCAACCAACTCTTCTTCTTGCATAATGACAGCTTCTTCTACTTGTTCTAGTACGAATTCATTCTCTGTCTTGTCCACTGGAGTTTCTGTATTTTCTTCATGCTGCGCTCTTCGTTAGATTGTCCACATGGGGCTGTGATTGGTCCTTGAATGTTTGAACGTCTAAAAGCTAATTGAATTACTGCTTGCTCCAGTTGTCGAATGGTTGTTTGAAGTTTATTTACTGTCTCCTTGAGGCGAACCTCTGATTCTCGGGGTGATGGATTTGGACATGAAACATGGGGAAGTGGTGGTGCTTGGGAGTGAGTGGATTGGAACTGGGGTAGGAAAGGATCATACAGTGGCAAATGGTGAAGAGAAGCTTGTGGGTGTGGTGGTTCGAGGTTATGTTGAGAGGATGGTCTATAGGCACGGGGTGGGGCTTGTTGGTAGTTACAAGGTTGTCCACCATATCTATCAACTGGGTGTGCATTGTAGAATGCTCGTTGTCCATGATATCTTGGAGGGTGTTGTTGCCTAAAGGGTTGATTAGATCCTCTTGGCTCCATCCATCCTTGATTGGTCTGACCTTGATGCATATTCCTGCTGTGGCTTCTATTTCCTTCAACAAAGTTAGAACCAAACTCAAAGCGAGAGGGGTGAGAGTTCATAGTAGCAAATAAAATTAAAAAGGAAAAACAGAAATAAATAAACAAGTAAAAGAAAAATATTTACAATAACCAATAATAACGCACACGTTAGCAGTTCCCCAGCAACGGCGCCATTTTGACGTTAGGATTTTTGCTAGTAAAGAATTTTAATAAAACAGTCGCGTTGTAGATATAGTTTCTAAACCAACAAAAATCCCTTCGTACAAACGTTTTGTTTGTCACAAGTAACAAACCCCTAAATAAATTGATAAGCGAAGTATTCAAACCTCGGGTCGTTTTCTCAAGGAACTGCAGGGAAGTATGTTCTTATTATTGGCTATGGGGATTGTAAATTGGGGTTTTGAGAATGAGGAGCGAATAGTTTAATTGGCAAATAAAGTAAATGAAGAACAAGTAATTTAAATAGCAAGTGAAATAAATAAATGACTGTAAATAAACTTTTGGCAAGGTATGAGAAATTAGAGGTCCTATCCTGGCTATCCTTATCAATGATGACAATAATTGAATCTTAATTCCACTTTGTTAGCCTTTACTAAAATAAAGGAAGGCCAAGGGATTAATGGGATTGATCTTTGGATCCTATTTATTTCCTAAGAAAAGATTGGGATTATTGAAGTTCAATTCAATTAGCAAAGATAACAATTATCAAGCATGTTTGAGTTTGATAACTTCTGAGTTGCTGATTTCTTAACCAAAACCAAAAGGAGAAAAGTAAATTCACTGGAATAAGAATGTCTTCAGATTGGGAATAATTGTAACTAATAAATAAAAGAAAACAATATTAACTGAAATACCTCAAATAACATTAATCCAAAATATTGATCTGTAACATGGAAGAATTCATAAATTAAATTACAAAAGTAAATAATCAACTAAAGTAATGAATAAAGGTGAAAGAGAAGCTTAAAGTAAATAATCAACTAAGAGAAATCCTAAATCCTAATCCTAAAAGAGAGAGAGAATCTCTCCCTAAACTAAATCTAAATCATGAAAACTAAAAACTAAAGTCGTCTCCCTGAATGGATGCATTCCCTCACTTCATAACCTCTGGTCTATGCCTTCTGGACTTGGATTTGGGCCAAAAAGTGCTTCAGAAATCGCTGGGAGCGTTTTCTGCAATTTCTGGTGCGTGGCCTCTGTCACGCGTCTGCGTGGGTCACGCGGTCGCGTCATTCGGAGCTTTTCTTGTCACGCGGCCGCATCAGTTATGCGGCCGCGTCATATGTGTTTTGCTTAAGGCGCGCGGTCGCATCAGTCATGCGGCCGCGTCGCTGTTGATTCGCGCTTGGCACGCGTCCGCGTCGCCCATGCGATCGCGTGGATGCCAGTTTCTTCAGAAACTCCGTTTTGTGCTTTCCTTCCATTTTTGTATGTTTCCTTTCCATCCTTTAAGTCATTCCTGCCTTAAAAGATCTGAAACTACTCAACACACTAATCACGACATCGAATGGAATTAAAGGTGATTAAAATAATTAATCTTAAAGCATAGGAAACATGTTTTTCACATACATCACATAATAAAGGAAGGGAAAGTAGAACCATGCAATTAATATGAATAAGTGGGTGAATGATTAAATAAATCACTCAAACTAAGCACAAAATATATCATAAAATATGGGTTTATCAGTTGTCATTCCACAATCACAGAATAAGAAACAGTCATCACTAGTTCACGAATCCAAATAATCCAAAGGGGATCAAATCCTATTTTCTCCAACATAAACCACAAAAAATTCCTCTCTACTCTGTCGTATGCCTTACTCATATCCAATTTGAGGGCCATCTCATGTTCCAAATCTTATTTTTTGTTCTTGAGGTAATGCATACATTCATGGACAATTAAGATATTATCAGAGATCAGTCGGCCTTTAATAAAAGTACTCTGAGAAGGGCTGATAAGTTTATGCATCATTCCTTGAGGTCTGTAAACTATGACTTTAGATATAATTCTATAAACTACAGAAGAAAGGCTAGTTGGTCTCACTTGGGACATATCTTTATCATCTGGGACTTTTGGGATCAGACAAATTTGTGTGTAGTTGAAACTTTTCAATATGCGACCTCCCATAAAGAATCCGTTAACTGCCCGAAACACATCACCACTGATGATGTCCCAGTAATGTTGAAAGAATTTAGCTGTTATCCCATCATCTCTTGGGGTACTCTAAGGGTGAATATTGAAAGTAGCCTGCTTGACTTCTTCTATAGTAACCAGACATCTAAGACTTCGGTTCATGGAAGCTGTAACCTTAGGCTCGAAGTCAGTGGATAGTGGGCTTGGATCATTGTGACAAGAGGAAGAAAAAATATCTCTAAAATAAGATTCTGCCACTGCCGCTATATCAAAATTTGAAGAAAGTAATTCACCATGGTTTCGGTCAAGTGCCAGATTTTATTCCGACGAGTGCGGTTACGAAATTTCTTGTGAAAGTAACTAGTATTTTGATCTCCCTCTTGAAGCCATCTGACCCTAGACTTCTCCTTCCAATATAATTCTTCATTATGGAGAGATTTTTCTAGTTTGCTTTCTAAATCTGAGATGATATTACCTCCATGGACCCCTGCTGCCCGAAGCTCCTCTAATTGAGATTGAAGAGAATCAATTTCCTCTTTAGAGTTTGTTCTATTAGACTGCTGCCATAAAACAAGACTGTGTTTTGAAATAAAATAAATATGGGGCTGCCTTTTATTCTCTCCCTCCATATCTTATTCACAATCTGTCTTACCTAATCATTAGAACACCACCGTTCCTGAAATTTGAATCGCCGTTTAGCTCTTTCTGTTCTCGGGCTTAAATCAGTGAGAAGAGGAGCATGATCAGAACCTGATTCAGAAAGCCGAAGAACAGTAGTATTAGAAAATAGTTGCTGCCACTCAGAACCAACCAGCATACGGTCAAGTCATTCTTGAATTAAATCTGGACCAGACCTCTGATTTGACCATGTAAATGGTCTGCCTACCATTCCAATATCCATTAGAGAGCTATCATCAATAAATGAATTAAAGGCTTCGATGGAAGCTGCTGACTTCACTCCCCCGCCCACCTTTTCATTCTGGTTAGAAATAGCATTAAAATCACCCATAATTATCACTTGTCCTTGAAATGCTTGAATAATAGGTTGAAGAGCCTCATACTGTAACCACCGACCTTGACCATGAGTGGTCAAATGAACTCCAATAATATCCTAAGAAACATTAGTGCCCACTTCTACCATCGAGGCCACAATGTAAAAGCTGTCATGAATAATAATCTGAACATTGCATCTCTCCTTCCATGCCAAAGCAAGGCCACCGGCAACTCTCGATGGATCCGCAATGAACCAATCTTTGAAACCGCAAGATTTAAGCTTTGCTTCCACTTGTCGAGCTTGGTTTTTGGTTTCACAGAGAAAAATAACTTCGGGAGAGTGGGATTTACAAATCCCTTTTAAATTGTGGATTGTCAAGGGTCTCTCCAAACCCCACAATTCCAAACTAGTAGCTTCATGGCTCCATGGGTGCCATTTGAAGGCTGGCACCCTCCACCGTCACAGCATCATTAGAGTACTCCTCAAGACATATTTTCTTTATATTTTGGACACTCATTGCAAAAATACGAAGACTTTGGATGAAATTAGAATATAGATAAGATAATAGATTTAGATGAGGGAGGATGGGGTGAAAGAAAGGAAGAAAAGTGATATATGCTGGGTGAGATTGATTAGAAGAAAGAAGGAAAAACCATAATAGGGCGCTATAGAAACCCTAATAGAGCACATTAGGAACCTTATTAAGAGAGCACTAAGAGTACGTATTCTGAGTATGTGCCTTCTTTGGTTATGTTTTATATGATTTGCGTGTTTGTATATTTTAGATGGGACAATTTAAATGCATAAAATGAATGAAATTTAAAATTATACAGATATATTAAACATAATTTAGTTACACGTCTATTTTATTTATATTTTTATATAAATCGAATTAATTTAACTCAATTTACGTTAAATATATATAATTCGATTTATTCTTGATACATTAATTACATGTGAATTACCTTTCCTATTTACACTACAATTTTTTTTAATAGTATATCGCGAGTGTGTTTGTATATTTTAGATATGGACATTGACATATATTTATTGTTTGATTGCTGTAATACAAATAAACATAAACTATATGTATTTAGTATATTTGATAAAATCACTACTACATTTTAGACCTTTAATAATATTTACTTCGTAATATTGATTAAAATGTTAGTAATTATTCTAAAGAGTAAAGTATCATTTTTATTCTCAATGTTTGGGGTAAGTTCCAAAGTTATTTATAACGTTTCAATCGTCCTATTTAAGTCCCTAACGTTTTAAAATTGGCTTAATGTTGTCCTGCCGATAGGGATCCGTTAACAGAATTGATGACGGGATAAAATTAAGACGATTTTGACATGTTAAGGACTTAAATAGAACGAAAACGTTGGGGACAAAAATGATACATAGAAATAAATTTTAATTTTATCCTTCAATAATATCAATTTTTTACTGTACATAATACTCAATTATTTTTTAATTACATCTAAGTAAATTACACTTAATCACATTACTTTCATTCTAAATAAATTTTTTTATATTTTTATATTAACTTATAACTTTAAGTATAAAATTAACAAAAAAATAAATTTATTTAGAATGAAAGTAATGTGATTAAATGTAATTTACTTAGATGTGATTAAAAAATAATTGAATACTATGTATAGTAAAAAATCGATATTATGGAAGAATAAAACTAAAATTTATTTCTATGTATCATTTTTGTCCCCAACGTTTTCGTCCTATTTAAGTCCCTAACATTTTAAAATCGTCTCAATTTTGTCCCGCCGTCAGTTCTGTTAATGGATCCCTAATGATAGGACAATATTGAGTCAATTTTGAAACGTTAGGGACTTAAATAGAACGATTGAAACGTTAGAGACAACTTTAGAACTTACCCCAAACGTTGGGGACAAAAACGATACTTTACTATTATCCTAAAATTAAATATTAAGTAACATTTATACTCAAATGTTAGTAAATACCTTTAATTTTTTGAAAAACTTACAAAAAGTGTTGCCTATTTTCAACTAGATCTCAAAATCCAAACACGCGTTTTCATTTTGTGTTCCTCACTCTCGCTCTTAGTGCTCTGAAATGGTGAAACCATCTCTCCATCCTCCTCAATTTCTTACTCCACCTCTTCAATCTATCGCGCCCCTCATCGATCTCATGGTTCACAAATGGAAACCATAAATCGCGTGCTCTACGCTGAATTCGCCTCTTCATTCTCTCATTTGCTACTATCATCGAAGTCGCTGCCATCATCACCGCCATTGTGATGATAGGCAAGGATATTTCGAATTCAATCTGAAATCTCTACTCTAGGATCTGAATTGGAAACTCTCGAGGTACATAGATCTTAATCTATTATTTCATGACAAATAGAAGAGAAATGATTGAAATTACTTCTCTTATCTTTCCTTGAAGTAGTAATTGCATGAGAAATGAGAATAGTAACATGCAAGTCGATAGTAACTAATTAATTGTATTTCTCACTCAACTGATTGAAACTTCTCATGATCTGCAATTGAAATTACTCATTTTGATCTTAATTGCATGTTAAAGCTTCGTATTGTAGATCGAAGAAGAGAAACTTCAATTGCACAAGTAACTTCTCTTACCTTTCACTGATTTTTTTTTTCATTTGGCTTCTCAATTATAGCTAAAAAATTATAGTTAAGGATTTTCATTGTTATGCGAATGAATACATATGTTGTGTTTGATAATGAATCCAAATTTTTTTAATATAAATTTTTTTATAAAAGTTCTTTGAGTTTTTGGAAATGCATTTAAGGTATTTGAAGAAATGTCTCAAAAAACTTTGTTACTATATATCTTAGAGGAACCTAGACATGGTACAATTTAAGAGAGTCTGCTTCAGCTTAAGATTTTAGATCAAAGTATTACTATCATGATTTTACAGTCAGAGATTCTGATCAATATAATGCATATTCTGATCAAAGTAGGTCTCGGTACTTTGCCTGGCCTAATTCCTTTCATAATATGTGGACTACTCAATGTGCCATTTGCAAAGGTGATACAAAAGTCTCAGTCTCAAGTCATGTTAGCACAAGATGAGCGCTTAAGATCAACTTCAGAGATACTTAAGAGCATGAAGATCATCAAGTTACAATCATGGGAGGAAAAATTCAAGAGCTTGGTAGAGTCACTTTGCGCGAAAGAATTTATATGGTTGTCTAAGACAAATATCATGAAGGGTTATGGTTCAATTCTTTATTGGGTGGCTCCTACAGTTGTTTCTGATGTTGTCTTCCTAGGATGTGTTATATTCCATATTGCTCCATTGGATGCAGGGACAATTTTCACAGTTCTTGCAACATTGAGATCATGTCAGAACCAATTAGGATGATCCCTGGGGCTCTCTCTGTTCTTATCCAAGTTGTGGTATCTTTCGATCGGCTCAATACCTTTTTGCTTGCTAAAAAGTTAGGCAGTTATAAAATTTTCCTTTGGACATCAACTAATCCCTAAATTTGGGCCTCTGCATCCACCCCTCCACCTTGGGCCTCCACTTCAATATTTTAGGCCTCTCTAATATTACTTGGCCCACTATCATTATCCACACACTCTTCCTCAATAACCTTGCTTCCACCTCCAACATCTAAATAACCAATGTCATAACAGAAATCATCAGGGACTGAAGTCTTATGCACTACATACAAGTCAACCACCTTTTTTTCAACTCCTATATTTACCATTTCCATTGCTTCTTTGTCACCCCTCAACAACTTCAATCCTTCTAATCCTAACTCAGCATCTTTGTACCACAGTATCCCAATGTTCTCAGCAATGTATCCAAGTTTTTCAACCACATCATAAGCCTCCATCTATAACACTCCATCTATCTTTGTCACACCAGTCAACTGTTGTCATCTCACCATCAATATTCTCAGTTTTACCCTTATCATTACAAAACCTACCCCTATGATAAACCTAACACTGAAATCATCCATCCTGCCATTATAAAAAAAATTTCAGAACAGAGATCAAAGTAACTAACTTTCAAAAATATAAACCACGTAAACATGATATTTTTCATAAAAATAGAACAGAAACCCCTCAATCCCTGAATGCAATAGAATCTTAACAGCAATCAAGAGTGATAAAAAACCCTAACTGTTCAAACAATGCAGTTTCAAAACTAAATAGTGGCCTACCTCGGTAGAAACCTTGATCAAACGGCGCTATCCCAGACTCCCTTGTTGATGACTGAACCCTATCCCAGGCTCCTCGCTCGGCCCGGACGGTGTCGCCACCTACGCCATTCTGCACGTCGCCGCGGCGGACTGAAGACAACGGCACGACATCTGACCACCCGTCAAGTTTCTTTGTGTTACTCTATTTCTCTGGCTATATTCCTTCATGCCAAAGGAAAAATAAATGGGTTACATTTAAAAAAAAGGAAGACAATTGGGTTACTTGGGTTACTCACACAAGGATATTTTCGGGATTTCACTTTTCTTGCCACATCAGACACTCCATTTTACCACATCACTAATGCCTTTGACGACTGATTTAAACGGCATCAATTTAAAGGATAGAATTGATGCAAATCGAAAATTTCTAGGATAAAATTGAAACAAATTGAAACTTAGAGGTAATTTTAAAACTTTTGGTAAACTTCATGGACAAAAGGTATACTTTACCCTTAAATATAAATGTAGTTTCGACTGAATTTGCAAAAAATTTAAGAGAAATACAAAGCGGTAAAGAAAGAAATGTATGACAATCATATTTTAAATTATGTCTATATAAAACTAGTTTATCTGCACAAGAATTTTGCTTCTCTAAACTTATAGTAGAGGTTCCAACTCTCTATAAGATGAAGATCAATTAAATCTTAAAGACATATAGCCACAACTGTTTTTGAGTTAACTTTTATTTCTACTTGAGCGAAATTCATATTCAGTGACAGATTCAACCCCAAAAAGAAATATATGACAATTATATTTTAAATTATGTCTATATAAAACTAGTTTATCTGCACAAGAATTTTGCTTCTCTAAACTTATAGTAGAGATTCCAACTCTCTATAAGATGAAGATCAATTAAATCTTAAAGACATATAGCCACAACTGTTTTTGAGTTAACTTTTATTTCTACTTAAGCAAAATTTATATTCAGCGACAGATTCAACCCCAAAAAGATGTACAAAAGCTCAGCAAGCATCATTATACAAGTGCTCAAGTTAGCACTATAGGCCATTAAGAAATTTTCTTCATGAACCCTAAAAATTTCTCCACATACTGCATTTTCGTCATTCATCATAGAAACATCTGAATTAAGTTTAGTGAACGGAAATTTGAGAGACAACAAATGCACCTGTTTCCTATGAAATTATCCATTCCCTATTCCTTTTCCTTTTTTCGAGACTTATAAATTTATTATTTTAAAATTATAGATCGAAATTATATTGTCGTAACTCATGATTTGAGAATCAATTGAACTACCTAATTCGATTAAATTAACCGGGGAATTAAGGGTATTTATGGGTTGGGACTAGCCAAATTTAATTAAATACGAACCCAATCCTAAAAGGACAACGGGTCCATTTTGACCCGACCTAAAAGTGACCCGAAATAAATCGGACTAACCCAATACAAAATTAGTGTATATAAATTTATAAATTTTGTATACTAAAGTAATAAAATTTTACTTTTAAAAATTAAATTTAACAAATATTATATTATATTTATACCAAAATAAATTATTTTAAAATAAAAATAATACTGTATAATTTAAAAAATATTAATTAAAGTGTAAAAATATAACTTGACATTACGAATTTCACTCTAATATATATATTTTTTAAAAAATAACTTCAAAGCCAGCCGAGTCATCCGAAGCATAACTCGAACCCAATCCAAAAATGACACAAGATAAAAATAACAAATTCGAATATGATAAATATGTCTTGGATTTGGACCAAATTTTAGACCAAGTCAGATCTTAAATACTCTTACTGGAAATTAATCACTTAGCTAATTTGATTGAGACAAAAAAAATTGTTGTAACAAAATTAGTCAAAACCGGTAAATTAATCGAATCGATTTGAATTTTTTTAGATAAATTTATTTAATTTTTTAAAAATGTATATTTTATAAAAATATACTACTTTATAATATTTGATTCAGTTTCAATTGAATCTCAGGTAAATTTTTTAACTTTTAAATTTCTAAGCAAAGAGAAAAAAAATGAAATAGTCCGTAGTCCCTCATTTTTATTTAGTTTTTTTACTTGGAGTGGTCCTTTTTTTGTTATTGGTTGTATTATCATAAATTGACAAATCCAATTCAACCTGTGATAAAATAAACAAGCTCAGTAAAAAGTGTACGTATTGCCAAACGGTAAAAAGCTAATAAAATGAACTGGCATGACTGAAAGTCAAAGTAAATAGAAACTAACAAAGAAAATACAAGGGAGAGGGGGAAAAGAGATAAAAAGTGTAATGACAAAGAATATAAAAGGCTGAAATGCTGAAATACAAAGACAAAAAGTCAAAGGCTAGAAACAAATGGAAAATAGCTAGCCTTGTGTTTAATTGATCGTAATGTTGTGTAGTGTTTTGTGAACAGTTTACAGAGACTATTCATATAGGTAATAGGACCAAGTCCAAACCCCTAACTAAATACTATCTAGGAAAAAAACGCATTATTTATCCAATCAATAATGATATTATTATGGACAATTTACACATTTAAAATTTAAAAATTTTGTACTCATAAATTAAAGTCATAATCAAAATATAAATAATTTGAGAATATTATATTTATGTAAATTTAAATTTAATTATTTAAAATGTATAAATTATTCTTATTTTCATCCACGAATATGATTATACTTTTTAAATATCTCGATAACTAAAAATGAGTTCAAAATTTTAAAGATTTTTTAAAGTTCAAATTGAAGATATATAAAAACTTTAACATTTGATTAAGAGAGAATGAATTTTTTCTGTTTAATTATATTCCCTGAATTAAAACTTTTTAAATTACAATATAGAGTAACATTTTTTTATTTTTTTAGCAGAGAAACTAAATTTTTAAAAGGCAGTAGTTCACTGTATAATTTTTATATAATACAATAATAAAATAAATAACATTAAATTCTGTATTAATAGGTAAATTCCAAAATTCTTACCTAAAATTTCAACCTGCAATATCAATCAAACTTAGATAAATGTAATTTTACACTCGAAAAAAAAAAATTTTTTTCTGTCTTTCAAAAGGATTTGCATCCTCTAAAGTTTGAATTTCACTTTAGAGAAAAAAGTATGATCTTTTACCATTAATTTTATAGGTGGAACCAATAATAAATATGAAAGAGAAACTATTCAAGGATAGAAAATCACACTTTATTCTCTAAAGTGAAATTCAAACTTTAGAGGATCTAAATCCCTTTCAAAATGCTCGAGTATGACTTCAAGTAGTTATGATTTTCACATTTAAAAATAAAAACAAAAAATAGTAAAATATGAGAAATATAGGAACTATTAAAATTTATTATTTTTTGTTATTACTTAACTATCAACTTAATTCGTTTAGTCTAGTAATTAAATAACATATTTTTTTATATTTTTAAATTTTAAATATTAATGATTAACTGATGACAAAAACAAAATAAATTCTAATAACTTTTTAACATTTCTAAAAAAAGGGATTTTTTTATAGAAATTAAATATAATACATAACCTCAAACTTTTATATAAAAGAGTTTTAACGAATTTTTTTTTTAATATTAGATTCAGATGAGTGTTATTCTCTTAAAATAACTCATTATGTGTGTTGTACCGTAGTGTGGAGTGCTACAATTTTAGTTTTTTAAATTCGTTAAAATAATAAAATGACGATGTCATTTTCTATTTTAGCCATTTTTTAAATTTAAAAACAAATATTTTTTAATAAAAATGTCAATGACTTTTTTTAATTAATTAAAAAATTAGAGAAAGTGTTTTCTAAAAAAAATTCTATAATAGAGTAAAACTTACCTGAATTCAAATAATCTAGCGTAACACATATCTTTGACCAATATTAAAAAAAATTAGCCAAATTTTAACTATTAAAGACATGAATAAATAATATTTCTCACAACGTTTGTCCATTCCAATATAAATAATGGAGTTATCAAATTAAAAAAGGAGGGATCAATATTAGAATTTAGAGTTTGGGTTCAACTGAAAAAATAATGCAAAACATATTTGTTATGTTATACAAAAATGATATACATTATCTCATCCATTTTAAGAAATTTAATTTAGATTAGACTCTAATTATTTTATATTAGATATACACAAAAATTAGTTATTAGTATAAAAAATTAATTAAAATATAAAATATATATTAAAATAAGTTAAACTACATATTGAACTAACTTTCATCAGTTCAACATAGTAAAAATACACAAAAATTAATTTCAAATTCAACACTTAGAATAAACATTTTTTTCTGTTAGTTTCATTTTACTCATATTTTTTTTTGTTTTAGAATGTGGTAACTCATCTTATCTTTTCTGTTAGGATAAGATTCTTTTTCTAAATTTGTTCGTTGTTATATAAATTTGATGGGCTGTATAATTTTTTTTCCTATGTATTTTCAATCTTTGTAATCATTAATCAATAATGAGAATACAATATACATTTTCATTTACTCTTTTACTTCTCTACCTTATTCTTGTTATGATATCAGAGCCATTAGGGATCTATTGATACCCGAGTCATGGTTAAAACTTTAAATTCGAACGGAAAAAATTTTAAATTCAAATGTTCAGCATATACCATCTACTCTTTCTTCTTCATCATATATAATGGATATTTTTCAAGACCAATCTAATTCTTATTATACACACCCTAGCAAAAATTCTACATCTATACTAGTTACGACTGTTCTAACAAGGAATAACTACCATTTTTGGAGCTCCTCACTATGGCAGTTATTTTAAAAAATAAACATGATTTCTTTAATAATACAATACCTTCCTCTCTTTCTGATGATCCGCTCTTCTTAGCATGGGAATGCTGCAATAACCTAATACTTTTTTGCTTTTTTATTCTCTTTTACCGTCCATTACTTAAAGTGTGATATACCTCGACATTGTTGCCTCTTTTTGGTTGATCTTCGTGAGAGATTTTCTCAGTCAAACCTCTTAGAAGTTTATAGCCTAAAATATGGTATTCTTACCATCACTCACTTCTACACTTCTCTGAAGACCCTCTGGGAGAAATTCAAAAATTCTAGGCCGCTTTCCAACTACATCTATCTAGCCAAAAATCATCGAACCCAGGACTTCATCATTAAGTTTTTGAAGGGCTTGAATGAATGTTCTCTATAGTTGGTTCTCAACTATTTCTAATAGGCCATCTGTGTCTTTTGTGAATAAGAAAAATCAGGTCCAAATTCAACACTCAAAATAAGCATTTTTTGTTTCTGTTAATTTCATTTTACTCGTGCTTTTCCTTTTTTATTCTAGAATGTGGTGACTCATCTTTTTTGTTAGGATAAGATTTTTTCTTAGATTTGTTAGTTGTTATACATATTTGATAAGTTGTGTGATTTTCTTTCTGAATATATTCAACTTTTATAATCATTGATCAATAATAAAAATATAATATATATTTTCATTCACTCTTACATCTTTGTCCAATTTTTGTTATTACACATGAATTTATAAATAAATATATAATAATTAATTTAATGATTAATTTTTTTTGTATACATAAAATTTTTGATATATTAACACCTCAAAATTAACTCGTCTCTAAATATTTTGACTTTATAATAAATGATAAAAAAAATTATTTTCATTGACTTTAATCCAATCTTTGATGAGATTTTCATTATTGATTTTATTTCTAATCTTTGTTGCAACTTATTTAATTTTGGACCAATTTTATGATATCTATTATTTAGTGTTTATTTTTTATTAATTTATTTTTTATAATAAATCTTAAATATTTAAAAATTATTTATTTTTATATTTTTTAAATTAAATATTTATTTTTTATTTTTTTAACAAACTAAACATCATTAGAATCAACTTAATTTTGAGCTTGCAATTAAATATGAGATCATGTTATACCCTTAATATTTCCTTTATGGGTTGAAGGTGCAAATCTAAATATAAAATTGGAAGACCTTGTGGGGCCAATAAAGTCATGTTAAGCGGATCCTTTGAGTTTGTATTAATGTATATCCTCAATTAAAGGGTGAAAAGATAGAAAATCAAGATGCATTTACAGTTTGGCAAGTATAATAAGATTGATTATTCATGTATCTATTTGCATATTTTGATTCCATTATCGTTGTTTCTAGTAATTTGTTGTCACTTTAGCTTAATCCAGTTGAAGTTTAGGTTGTTATAATATCACTACAACAAAACAGTATTTTGACGACGGTTTTTTTAATGTTTGGTGACGGTTTTAACTGTCACTAAATGGTTTTGTGACGGCTAAAAAAAGCGTCACAGATTTGAGCGTCGCCAGCTAACATAGTGACGGTTTTGGACCACCGTTGGTAAGGAGTGTCGCTAAATTGTTTGTGACGGTTTTTTAAAGTATAAAACCGTCACTAATTTATAACACTTGTAAAGGTGTTTTTTTATACTATATTTCGCGACGTTTTGAAACCGTCGTTAAATTACTAAATCATGTGACAATTTTTAGGCATATTTAGTGACTATTTAAACCGTCACTAAGTTACTAGTTCTTATGATAATTTTTAGGCACATTTAGTGACTATTTAAACCGTCACAATATTTTTAGTGACATTTTTTCGATTTAAAACCATTACTAAGTTACTTATTCCTGTGACAGTTTTTTTTTGTATTTAGTGACTGTTTTAAACTGTCATAATCTCTCTAACATCAAAATTTCTATTATCAAAAATTGAATTCTCCATAAATGACATTATTTTTCAACAAATCCAAATTCAATCCCACAAGTTTTACAAAAATAGTAACAATGTATTTCAAAAGTTGAATTCTACAAATTTTAATTACATAGTAATAATCCATATGTAAATTCAAAAAATTCCAACTTAATCCAAACTTGTAAACCTAACAATTCAATCATAAAACTCCTTTAAACGTTGGATGGCCTATGTTGTTGAGGTTCATGACTAGCAGAAGAATATGATCTTGTATGTGTCGGTGATTCAAAATCTGCAACCTACAATTGAAAATAAAAAAAATATATATTTTAGAAAATATTTTAGAAGGATACTTATCAACAAGTGTTATACAAGAGGCTATGATTACAAACTACAATCATTTTAGAAGAAGTTGATGACAAAATTAAGTACGCAAGTCTATAAAATTAAGTATAACACATATCCTTATCTTACCTCAGTAGGAAAACCGGGTGGCAATTGACCCTTTTGATGATTCACAAGAAAATTTACTTGCTCCTGTAGCAATTGTACTTGTAACTTCAAGTTTTGATATTCAGCTCTTGATGGTCCACCAGTTGTAGTAGATTGCATAGACTCTCTTGAGCGGGATAAGGATCCAATCATTTGAGATGGACGAACACCAAATCCCATACCTCTAACATAGCTTGAATTCTCTTTGCCAAATACTTTAACATATGCTTCATTTTCAGAAGCACACTCACCAATTTCCTTTTGTAAGTCTTCCTGGAGTGATTCATAGGTAATTTTCAAGTAAGAAAACTAAAAAGCAGAAAAAGTGGCTAAAGTGATCACAGGTAAAGAAAACTAGCTTCATGACCCAGTTTTGCACTAACTACACTAGTGACACACAAATCCAAACTGATGAAGTGGGGTGGAAGAATGTACATGCAAACTGATAAACTGATAACTATAATAACTCTTGGCAAGCAGCTTGCTCCACAAAACCAGAGCAACAATTCAATGTACATGCATCACTATGGTCAACAAGTTGGTTAACTAAACAAGTTTCCTTCACCTAAAATTTTGAATTAAAATAGTGAGAAAAAAGAATTGCAGCCTCTATTGAGGGCTATAAATAATTTCTGAAAACTTGTAAGGAACAAATATTGTGCAAATCGAGTCATGCATGTAAATAAATTTTGTTTATGAATTTCATCATCTAAAAGTATGAGAGGATAGTATAAATTGGAATGTGACTGATAATAGTATCAAAATAACGCATGACAGTTTTAGTAGCAACACTGATCAATATATGACTTGGCAAGAAGTCCAGAAAGCTTTAATAGGAATCTTAACAATAACAGGATTTTTATATATCCTGTAGGCAATCGAGAAGGATCAATGAAAATGAAATTAATACTTCCTCTGTTGAACTTGATCCATAAGAACATGCAAGCTTTATATGAGTTGAAAGTGAGCAATGATGTAACCTATCAATGAGACTAAACTCAGAATACATGTAAGCTGTCATTGGTGGAAAATCTGCTAGACTCTTGTGGAATAATAATAAGGTTTGAAAAGTAATTTTAATAGTTAGAAAAGTTTTGATTCTTAAAAATAAATCCTTATCATAAAAAAGTCAAAGTATATATATATATATATATAATATGGGAAATGCTTTAATTAAATTTGACGGTCCAGGATCCCAATAGCAGATGTCTTAGTTCTATCCTTCCTGATCCTGGTCCAACATTGAAAAACACTAATTCTGGTCCAAAACTGGTATTAACGAGAAAGAAAGCACTAGTAAAAATAGCAGCAGCAGTAGTCTCGCGATGTGAAATATATTAGCAATGGAGAATTGGAAATCTCATATATATATTAGCAATTCCATTTCTGTCTCATGACACATATGCTACATTAATTTATTTCCTATAATATAGAAGTTAGACACCTAAGTCAATATGAAAACAAGAAAGTTAGTAAGAGATGGTTTTTTTATACTAGTAGTGAGGTGGTCTTTTGCTTTTAGCTTTTGCTATAAATTAGTCATCAAACTTACATCAAGTTTATAGGTGCACAAAAACAAAACTACCAGGTTTTACAAGGATGGACATAAGATAGAGAGATGAAATCTAAGACTAAAGTTCAGCTAATTAACTTTTCCATTTCTAGTATAGCAATTTGCATAATTCAGGAAGATGACTAACCGATTCATGATGTCATCAAGGCACAAAAACATCAAAGAAATCAAGAGAAGAAATAATAAAGGGAGAACTCAAAGAAATCTAGTTGAAGCATTTCATCGAACATGTTAAGTGCAGAAAAAAGAAATCAGAGAATTCAAGATTATATATCCTAATACCATAACTCATTACGAAAATAATCATCAAGAAAGGAAAGTAAGAGAAAAATATGCCACTATTTATATGCAATTGAATAAATACATGATTATTACCTTCAAAGGAAGTTTCCTTTCTCTTCCTGCTGGATTAATCACACCCTTCTCCTTTAGATTCTTCAAGGCCTTGGTCCATGCAAATATCTATCCATCCCTCTTCAAAATTCAGATGCCTAACGTTGTGCCAACCTTGTACTTAATTGGACCATTTTCTTAACATCAAAAACTTCAAAAACTTCCAACATATACATATATATTATATTATATTTTTTCCCATTAAATCCCTAATATCTACAATATCTTTTGGCAAGGCCATTTAGTACTATTCTGTACATCAAGCTGTACTAGTACAACTTGATGGGGGAAGTAACTAACGCTTCATTGATGACTTCGCTTCTCCCATCTTACTCAGAAAATTTGAATTCACATCTATGATTTATTCCTCTTATATCCAATTTAATTCAAACATATTACTTAGAAAATTTTAAAATGTGTACAAAGCATTGATTTTAAACTACAAGAATGAAGAATTAATTCTCAAATATCCAAATCTGACATCCCTGGTAGATCTGAAAACCTAAATTAATAATTCCAAAAAATGCATTAATTGCTCAAGTTTGAACCTAAACCAAAATTAATCATACTCAGATCATTTGATTCCAAGACACTATGATAGATATATATAGTTTGAAACTTACTGCGGCAATGGAGAAGAGCAGCTCCATCGCAGAGTTTCAAACAGAGGAATGAGGCTTCTCCACAAAAATGAATGGAAACGCGAACACTAACAACGAAAGAAGGAGGCGAAGGAAGGTGAACACGGTGAAGAACACAGCGAAGAGCGCGAACCGCGAAGAGCGCGAACCACGAAGAGTGCGAACCGTGAAGAACGCGAACCGCAGAGAGCGCGAACCGAACACTGAATGGCGAAGAACACAAACATCGTTGTTACCTTCTCTTCTCTTCTGACCTCAACGCCAATTGCTACTGGAGCAATCCATCAATGGAAACTAATTGAACCATTTAAGGTTCTGAGAAGTAGAAATGGTTATGAAAATAGAAAATAAGAAAAAGGAAGGAAAGGGATAAATTGCTGTTACTTATTACTTAGACATTTAATTGTTAGTGACGGCAAAAAAATTATGTAAATAAGTGATATTATTTTATTTAACAATGACTGTTTAAATAAGGGTCACAAAATAAGTGTAACTATTCATCTGATTTGGTGTAGTGTATATATATATATACATACACACACTACAAAAAAAAGGGGATTTTGCAATGCTTTTAAAGCGTGCCAAAAAATGTGAAAAAGAGTAACGATAATTTTTTGCCATACTTTTTGAGCTATCGGCACGTTTTTAAAAGGGTCACATCTACAAACATGTCGATTACTCTATCGCCATGCTTTTGTCGATCTATTGGCACGCTTTATATTTTGTCACACTTTTATTGATTGCCACGCTTAAAAGCATGGTCATATATATAACCCTATAGCCACGCTTTTAAAGCGTGCCAAAAAGTGAATATACAACTACGCTTTTAAAATGTGCCCATTGGGTTGCTTTTGGCTACGATTCAAAAGCGTGACAATGGGATAAGATATGGCTACGCTTTCTTAAACATACCTAGATGTGAACCTATTGCCACGCTTTTAAAGCATAGCTATATCTTCATCAAATTAAAAAAAAAAATTCCTAGTATGTGCTTTTACATGTACTTTAATGCACTCCAAAAATAATTAAAAACATTGACAAAAATATGTGAATATTATTTAAATAAGCTTGCAAAATTAATAAATTCCTCAAACATGTCTCTCCTATAAAGTGGTAAAAGAATAAAAGTTAAGTTATAAATATTTTCCTTAACCATACTCCATAAATCTCTTCATTTCCTCCTCCACTTCAAATCTCACATATGTCACGTGAGGAACTGTCATCGTTGTCTTTCAAGTATGTGTTTATATTATGCTTCACTAAATACTCAGCTATTACTTCCCTCTCACAAACAACAGCATAACACAGTGGTATTTGTCCATCATTATCCTTATAAAAGTACAAAACACACGACAATATAAGCAAAGTATCAAATTCAGCATTCGAAAAATAATTAAAATGCATAGAACGATCTTCTAGTGCACATGCTAAACTGAGAGTTAGAGTTAAGCAACTATTGCAATAAGGAATAACAACTTAATTTAACATTCAAGCTAACTTCCATCATGTTTCCGTTCCAGAAAAACAGTGGCAATACCTCTAAAACTCTAAAGCATATAGATTAGCTCAAATATCTTAAGTACTTAAATTGGAATGCTTTTAATTGCAATATATGAAATATCTTGGCATTAATATCAGCATTCCTGCTAATAAGCAACTCTGTGACATTAAGGTGGCCACGATCCACGGCCCAGTGTAATGGTGTCCAACTTTCAGTGTAATATCCAACCACACAGAACTTTACGCTTAAGACGTAAACCTGAGGTGGTGAGGTATTATGACCTCTAAAGTAAAATATATACATAATAATAGTTGAAAGGAATTTATAATGAGGAGCCATGAAGGAAAGTTTAAACAAAATCGTGAAAATAAAAGCGCAACGCTCATGTAGCCAAAACTTGCGTACGAAGGAAAGCAAACACACACACACACACACACACATATAAGAGTGGAGTGTCAAAAGATACAGAATATTAAGCTCCGAATTCGACCTGCGAAGCCAAGGCCGGCCAGAGAATACTTACATACATATATACATATATATAACCCAAAGTCTCTCCAAAAATACTCAAAATAAACACTTAGTTCTCCATTAAGTCTCTAGGAGTTTTAAACATAACATACAAGTGGAGAAAGGTCTAGATACATATATAAATACATAGTAAAATATCATAACCCACATCCCAACTTCGCTTGTAGAGTAAATCCAGACGCCTAGCGCGGTGTCTCTTGACTTGCATCTAAAAACCACAAATATATGTATAGAATGAGAACCGGGAGTTCTCAACATAGTAATGGTGCCAACATACATAATATATAAGGTCCCAGAAAAGCCAGGGGCGATCCTAGAACTCCGACACTCAGTTAAAACTTAAAGGATTAACTAAACCAGATCTTTAGGTGCATAATCTAAGGTTTTTCAAGTTATATCTCAACTACTAACTTAACCCTGCGAATCTTGCTTCCTCCTGCCCTCTGAAACACCGGTGGAACTGCCCTCGTCACTCCTCCACTAGATAAGGGGCCTCTCAGTTGTACAGACAAACAATACAGGCAAAGAATTTACAAATAAGATGCAGTTACAGCAGATAAAACATATAGCAAGTAGACTTAGTAATTCAAGTAGGCAAACCGAAGTAATGTAAACTCAAACAAAATAAACAAATGCATATGATGAATGCCTGCCCTATGGCTGATGATATCATCTGTTGGTTATATAGCCGACCCAACATCTCTTGGTAGCTAACCTTGGACAAGAAACACCATTACAGAGCAAGTGGAATGAGCCACAACCCCCTTGCTACTACCCAGACGGGTGTTTAAAAACTCAACTTGGAGCAAGTAGAATAATCCACTACTGCTACTACTATCTAGGCATCACAATCACTGACCTGGACCAAGCGAGATGGACCACAATTCTTGCTATTGCCCAAGTATCTCAATCACTAACCCGGAGCAAGCGGGACGAACCACAATCCTTGCTACTGCCTAGGTATCTTAATAAAAAATCCATTCAGTCTCAAGTCAATCATCAATCATGATTTACCACTTCACAAGCTTTCTTCATTTCTAAATTACCACCCTCTCAAGGTTCAACCCCCTCACTATAATTAAAACTAAGTTTTAGGGCCTTAAAGAGTAAAAATAGAGGTTTAGAAGTCGGAAATCATGTTTGAATCATAAAAATGCAATGCTTTCGAAAACAGGGTCCCGCGTATGCATGCCATGTTGTGCATACGCGGGGGTGTCATTTACCTCACTCGCGTACGCGACTATTGTTCGCGTACGCGAGCCCCCTAGACAGAAGAGAAGTCCTGCGTCATTTGCCACTCACTCGCGTACGTAGCTTGCAAAATTCACCTCTCGCGTACGCATGCACACACCAGCGTACACGAGAACGTCTGGATAGAACTAAACGTTCACATCGCCTGTGTGCTTGCGTACGCATGCCCCTCAAAAATGGTAAAAAGTTAAGTTATGCAAAAAGTACTCTTACACTCCGAACATCCGACGCGCATAATTTTTTCGTTAAAAATTATTTTTTGTCCGTTCTTCGAACGGCGTAAATTTCACGGTTAAAATTTTTATTCAAAATAAGTTTGGAAAAGTTTGGGGGTCCGGAAGCCGAGTTATAACCCGTCGAAGTTTGGTCAAGAATCAAGTTTCTCTTCAAAATCACAAACCTCTATTTTTGCAACTTCTTAACCCAATACCAATAACCCAAGCTTCAAAACATCATCAAAACAAATCAAACCATATCTCAACACTCCTCTTTCACTCCATAATACACCAACTATACAATTTCATAAGATTCAACTCCAACCATTCATAATCAATACAACTTTATACTCAATCATCAATGTATCATTATTAGTCATCAAAATCATCATTTCACCAAGCATCACTCACATTAAACAACACAAATTCATAACAAGTTTAACATTTTCATCATTTACTAACCATCAACATGCTAACATAATCTAACCTATCATATGGTCATCTAGCCTATGTTTTTAGAAGACATTACATATTATCTATGAGAAACCAAAACCATACCTTGGGCGATTCCTCCCTAAGCCAAATACACCTCAAATTGGCAAGATCCCAATCCTCCACCACCAAGATTTTAGCACCTAAAGCACAACTAATCTTCCAATCTCCTCAATTATGCTCCAAAGTCACATACATACTACCTCATTCATACCATTACATTCACACTCACAAACTCAATACTCAACCACATATAATCAAGAAATTTACTAGGGTTTGAGAGTTCTTATCTTACTCATGCATCAATTTAGCAAGACCCACTAATTTTCTCAAGTTAATTTGACCCTAGAATATCAAAACAACCAAAAATATCAACATCCAATTATCAAATTTTTGAAATTGAGGAAAAGAGAGACTGAGAGTGAGATTGAATTTTTCTTACCAAATTGGTTAGTGGGCTTTGTAGAGCTCGACGTGGTAGACACGTGGCTGCAAATAGTGTGGTGATCAGAGCTTGGAATTAGAGGATATATAAGATTGAAGTTTATGAGTGAAAGTTAGGGTTTCGCATGCATTCTTCCTACCTCTCTTCAGTTTTCAGCATGGTATGAAGTGTTCTAATGGAGAGAGAGCTGAATTTTGCTTCTTATATGATGGACCTTGGGTCCGGTCTAACTGGTTTGGCTCGTTGGCCCGATTTTGGGCCAAAATTTTTAAAATTAGTGTTAAAATTAATATTTTAATTATTTCTATCTCATTAAACTATAAAAATTAATTTTTTAATTTATTTAAATAAAAATTTAATTTATTAATTAATTAGTTACTAATTACCCGGGATTTACATTCATTGTCTGCAAAAATAAGAATGTTAATACAAGAATCTAATGTAAATAGTTTTCTGAATCGATGAAACTGTGACTTAGATATTTATATTAGAGTCATAGGATCGTTACATTTTACATTTTTTTTTTATTTTGTGGTATTATTGTTGTAGATCCATTTGTTATCATAGACGATGAGTTCGTCATCATAATGAAATTTAATTCTAAAAGGATTATAAGTACAACAATCAAACATTATATTATTTATAGATTATTGATTATTAGGTGTATGAGTCTGAACTAACGATATTTTATGCTAAATACATACAATATAGAGCAATATGTTGTGATTGGCTTAACAAGATTAACATGATCTGAAAAAAGTATTATTGGAAGATAAGATGAAACAATTTACATCTGCACCAAAACAATTTCTTAGGATCATTCTAAACTAGATTCAGACATGATTGCAAAAGGAATTAAGCAGTTTGTAGAAGCTGACTCATTTATAAAGGGACGCTATGTGATTGTAGATGTTTACTCAAAGTTTAATTATATGATAAGTTACCGCAAAGTATGTATGACTAAATAGAAGTCGGTTGATAAATTTTTTGATAGTTGAAAAGCCTCTTATAAAGCGTTGTCGATATGAATTGAAACAATGTATAAAAAAGAGCTATCAACAACTGTGATATTTGAAATGATATCTACCTACCACGGAATGAGTTGGCTCTAGAAATCCAAATATTATATCGAATTTTTTTTGGAGTTTTTACCATTACGTTATAGCATTCAGATACAACAAATCGATTGTACCGATAAATGACACACACTTGTATGAAAAATATATAGGAACTCTATTGGTTGTCGTTTTACACGATAACAACTAGAATATTATGTCTATTGCCTTTGCTATTGTTGAGGGTAAGACTTCTGATACATGATACTTTTTTCTCTTTGCAAATACATTTGATGACGAGGGATGACATGGGTCTTATATCTTATCGACATGACTATATCAGGTCCATCATAACTCGTAGTAATGTGGCATGAGAACCTGCGAAAGCTATCTACATATTTTGCATCAGAAACATAGCATTCAACTTCTTGATGAGGTTGAAGACACCGTTCTTGCAATAGTTTGTGATCAACATAAGTAAATAACATGAGTAATATAAGATTGTAAGCATTATGTGATGATAATGATCAACTCTACAATTAATATATAATTGCGGTCTACTTTTTTTTTTTTTGCAAAGTTATTCCAAAACAATGCGTAAATACAACATTAATTACCAACGATTATGTGATCGAAGGCGAGGTTTATACTCAGTTGCTGGATGAGATCCCCCACTCACAACATGCTTTTGGCATACAATGGTGGATATCCATTGGGCCATATAATCACGAACTTAGTTAAGTGCATCTTTTCGGCGTTGAAAGGAGCGCATAATCTTCTGTGATAATACTTATTAAGGAAATCTTTTATAGATTAAATGAGTTATTCACCAAGAACAGGGTTAATATTAGGCTCGAATTAGTACGTGACACGTATTTTCTGGATCAATGACCCAAAGATTTTAAGCAAATTAACACATTGCAGAAACGTCAGTCACTTATTTTGATAAGTAAAATGACATATTTGAGATGCGTGAGATGTCCAATGTTGTGGAATATATTAAGGATTTATCCTTAACAATGGGTTGCTGCATGCACAAAATAAAATTTAAACACCTGACACTTTCTTAAATGGACAAGTCAACTGATTACTCGACCAATTCAACTTGGTTAAATATTGAGTAAACTATCATTTCTACCCATAAAAATTTAAAATGCTGACAAATCTACCCACGAATAAACAAAATTATCATTTGTACTCATAAATGATGGACTTTTACTAACAAAATTATTCGAACCCTAAAAAATTATTTGAAATTTCCAAAATACCCTCTAATATAACCTAACTCTAACTTCTCTTTTTTACTCCACACTACTACTCCTCCAATCCCAAACCTCACTACGACCCAAATCCTTCCTCACCACCACCCAAATCACTTTTTACTCCACACCACCCGTCGTCCGCTTCACCACCTCCGCCGCCTCCTCCCCAGGTGGCCCCCTCTCTACGAGTGCCCCGTCTGCTGCGTCGCCGCTGAAGCCTCCAAGAACCTTGACCGCGCTTTCTCCCTCGTTCGCAAGTACAAGCGCCGCTCCATCCTCCGTCGTGTTATCACCATCGTTTTTGCCGCAGACTTTCGCAAAGTTCTCTCCTATCTCGAAGCCTCCATCGGTGACATGCGTTGGCTCCTCTCCATCCTTGACACTGACACCTCTGCCGCGACTGCTAGTGGCAGTAGTAACATTGTCTTTTCGCTTCCTCCAATCGCCAGTAACAACCCATTCTGTCTTAGGCATGGTCTTTTATTTCTAGTGTTCAAATAGGTCAATTGAACGATAGGGTAGAAGCTACTAATGAATTTGCTTCGCTTGCAAATAATAACGATAGGAACAAAATTATTGTTAAGGAAGGTGAGATTCTATTTTTATTGAAGTTCTTGAAAGAGAATAGTGGTGGTGGAGTTTAGGATTGAGAAAATGATGGTGTGGAGTAAAAAAGAGAAATTAAAGTTATGTTATATTATAGTATATTTTAAAAATTTTAAATAATTTTTAGAATTTAGGTAATTTTATTAATAAGAATCTATTTTTCATAAGTTGAAATAATAATTTTGTTTAATCATAGATAAATTTATCGGCGTTTGTTATCTTTATAGGGAGAAATAATAGTTTATTTATTAAATATTTATGATAGTACTTTGCTAAAGTTAAACAGTGCTTAATTTAGATATTCTAACCAGGGCATTCAGGCCAACACAACTCAACTTTTTGAAACTCTGCAGAAAAGAAAACGCAATGCAGTGGAATGATTGAAACACACAGCGCGTGCTCTCACTCACTCTCTCATTCACATTCAAACTCTTTCTTTCTCTGCTTCCTTCCCCATACAACAATAACAACAGCAACAACAACCTTTGTCTTTGTCATTTTCCTCTCCCACTTCCAAAACTCACATCTCGCTTCTCCCTTCTCTTCTTCTTCTTCCCTCGTCTCTTTTTCTCTCTCTGAAGAAAGTTCTGCTTTTTACAAGCATTGGATCACGGAATCACCGCCCCATTTTCTTCTAAGGCCTCAAAGGCTCAAACCCAGTTGCATTCTCCATTTTCATGCAGAGATTCCATCTGGGTCTCTCTCAAAATCGAACCTTGATGATGGATTCAAGTGCCCCAAACACACCCTCCTTTCAGAACACCCCAGACTCTAACATCACCACCAACACTCTCTCTCCAAAGCCTTACAAGAAGAGCTTCGTCACCACTCTCATGGAGGCAGCAACACTCCGCACTCCTTCCTTCAAAGAAGACAACTACTTCGTCTCTCTCCTCAGACCCTCAGAGAGAAAGGCACTTCAAGAACTCAAGGAAAAGCTCAAAGCTTCTATTGACAGTAAGAATGGTGAAAATGATGGTGCTGTTATGTGGGGGATTCCACTCCTTGGTGGTGATGATCGTGCTGACGTCATACTCTTGAAGTTCCTTAGAGCAAGGGATTTTAGGGTTGCTGATGCACTCACCATGCTCCTTAAGTGCTTGCAATGGAGGAAGGACTTTGGTGCTGAAACCATTGTTGATGAGGATTTGGGATTCAAGGAGCTTGAAGGTCTTATAAATAAGCATTTCAAATTTGTCATCTTTTTTACTCTTCTTAAAAACTTTTTTTAAAGATCTAAAAGTAGAAATTCATGCATTGAATTAAGTGTTACTAGAATATTTAGTTTTGTTACTTTTTGGATATTTAAAAAAAAATGCCTCATTACCAATTTATTTATAAAATTATCACTTATTATTATATTTGGTGTTTGTGCAAAAAAATAGGTGTGATAGCATATATGCAAGGGTATGACAAAGAAGGGCATCCAGTGTGTTACAATGCATATGGTGTTTTTAGGGATAAGGAAATGTATGAGAGGATCTTTGGTGATGAAGAGAAGCTGAAGAAGTTCCTTAGATGGAGGGTTCAGGTCCTTGAGAGGGGCATCAAGCTCCTACATTTCAAGGCTGGTGGGGTCAATTCCCTTATTCAGGTCACTGACCTTAAGGACATGCCCAAAAGGGAGCTTAGGGTTGCTTCTAACCACATCCTCTCCCTCTTCCAAGACAATTACCCAGAGATGGTGGCTCGCAAGGTACAATCTTTTCCAATAATTATTAAAAAAAAAAGGAATCATTTTGATGGGTCTAGTTAGGGATTTAGATTTTGTTTGTTTTATTAGGGGGAAAAGAGGGAACTTTTCTTGAGTTGGTTTGTTTTCTAGTTGAGTTCTCTCAATGTACTCATATCTTACATGTGACAAATTTTTCAACCTTTTTTTTTTTGTGGGGTGATTCAGATTTTCATCAATGTGCCATGGTACTTCAGCATGTTGTATTCAATGTTCAGCCCGTTTCTGACTCAAAGAACCAAGAGCAAGTTTGTGATCTCTAAGGAAGGAAATGCTGCTGAGACGCTCTACAAGTGAGTTCTAATTTGGATTAATTAATGTGCAGATTCACATATCCATTGTTCTAGAATATTTTTTTATTTTTATTTTCCCTTTTTCCTCTCTTTTTTTTTGTTTAAAATTCTGTATTAAAATAATTCAAAAGTATCACGGATTCCTAGTCATTGATTTGGATTTTATTAATTAATTTAATTTCAATATATTGTCACATCACTAAAAAAAATATTTTTTAGTTGCCTTAATTAAACTCTTAATTAACTAATTAATGCCTTCTATTGTTCGAGTTGTTTGTCCTCTATATCGATGTAATGTCCATTTTGACCCTGGAATTTTGTTTTAGTCAATTTGGTCATTGTCTTTTTAAAATGACAAATAAGTTCGTTGTTATCCATAAGGTAGCATTTGTTTTGAGGTATGGAGACAGAAACTGAGAGACTAAGATTTAGTATCATATTTGTTGGTTCAGAGATAGGTACTAAAATTTCTATCTCTGTTTCCAAAATTCAGTATTTCAGTACCTCCAAAAAGTGGGAACACAAGAGACTAAAATTTTTAGAGATGGAGGTTGAAACTTTAATAATATTTTATACCTAAAATACTCTCATTTTAATTAAAATTTCAATTTTACTCTTTGTGCAAATTAAATTAGAGTTTCATTCTTGTTTCAAATTCTGTCTACGTTTGTTTTGAGGTACTGAGACAGAGACTGGGAGATTAAGACTCAGTGTCATGTTTGTTGGTTCAGAGACTGGTACTAAAATTTCTGTCTCTGTTCCCAAAATTTCAGTACCTCCAAAAAGTGGGAACACAGGCGGCTAAAATTTTTAGAGATGAAGACTGAAACTTTAATAATATTTTTATACCTAAAATACCTTCATTTCAATTAATTAATTTCAGTTTTACTCTTTGTACAAATTAAATTAGAATTTCATTCTTGTTTCAATTTTTGTCTCCCACTTTTTACCAAACAGAATACTAAGATTTATTTTAATCTCTATCTCTCAGTGTTAGTCTTTTCGTCTCTGCCTCTCCACCAAACACTAGCTTAGTCTATATCTCTCAGTCTCAGTTTTTTCGTCTCTGTCTCTCCACCAAACGCTACCTAATAGTTAATTGTTGTGAACGCTCTTTAATTATTAATATGTTAATTTTAGATTTTTGTTAGATATATAGGGCATACTGAATATATTAAAAAAAATATATTATAGTTTTAATTTTTCATATATTTTTAAAAAATATTTTTAACCTCTTTTCTAATTATGTAAACATCTTATATAATTTTTAGATATTAATAATTAATAGTACATACTATTTCTAAATTTAATTTAAGAATAATGTCACAGACATGTTCATACATGATCATATTTTAATGAATTTAAGAGACCAAAATGGGTTATTTCATTTTTTTTTACCTCATTTTTTTTATTTTGTCTTGGCTAGTCCTATAATAGAAATTAAAATTCCCACTTTCCTATCTATATATCCATTTTGGGTTTGGCTTCTGAAAGGAGTTTGTTTTTTATGGTCAGATTCATAAGGCCCGAGGATATTCCTGTTCAGTATGGAGGGCTGAATAGGCCCAGTGATTTGCAGAATGGTCCCCCAAAACCTGCTTCAGACTTCACTGTTAAAGGTGGAGAGAAAGTGAACATACAAATAGAAGGAATTGAGGTGACAATAATAACCCTCCTTTTTTTTTTTCACTAAAAAACTCTTCCCTATGCATATTGTGATGATGATTGATTGCTACTTTTGTCATGCAAGTGGTTTCTTTTTCCACATAAAAAATATATTTTTTTTTCAATTGATTGTTGTCATGTGCTCCAAAATTTTCAAATCAAAAGTTCTCCTAATTCAAAATTTTACACAATGTTCAAAGGTGAAATTTTGTAGTAAGAATCTTTTTAAACATCACATATAAAAGAGGAATCATCAGCCTTTGTTTCCAATTTAAAGCTTGAACCAAGCATTAAGCATAATAATAATAAGCTTTATGTTTTGGGACAATGCTAAAGGTGTAAAGATTTATTTTGGCTTCTTACGGTATCCTCTAGTTTGGGAGGCTAAGGACTAATTTGTCACAGATCTAATTTTCATTTAATGGTGTGTCGTTGACTAATGGGTTGCTGCATACACAACGTATAAGATTTTAATAATGATAGATGCTACTCTCATGATTTAAATCTACATTAATGGATTATCCTAATGCATGATACACTAAGTTCAATTTGGTCCGTCGCAAAATATGTCTAAAGTTTTTTGCTATCGCAAAATTTTATGTGTTGTCTCTCTTGGTTGAATTTTGTCCTGTTTTTTATGTTGTGATAATGATGTTTTCTTTGTTTTTTTTTTTTTTTTTTTATGTTGCTGGATTTTGAATAGGCTGGTGCAACCATCACATGGGACATAGTGGTTGGTGGTTGGGACTTAGAATATAGTGCTGAGTTCGTACCAAATGCTGAAGGAAGCTACACCATAGCTGTTGAGAAGCCAAGAAAAGTTATGGCCTCAGAGGAAGCAATTCACAACTCATACACATCAAAGGAACCAGGCAAAATGGTACTCTCTGTTGATAACACTTCCTCGAGGAGGAAAAAGGTCGCGGCGTATCGCTACGTCGTCCGGAAATCCAGTAGTACCGTGTAATAATAACAACCTCAATTTAGATTTTAGGACTTTCTATGATGTTTTTCCTCTTTTCTTGGTTTTTTGGATGGTCTAATTTTATGCTTATGAACTCGTTAAAGCCCTACTTAGAGTTATTAATGGTAATGTACTAATGCAATGTAAAAAAGGATGGGTGAAAAATGGTTAGTGTATTATTATTGCTTGGTATAGAAGAAAAGCAATTAAGGTTGCTTATATAACATACCATGTTACTGTTTTTGTTTGTCCTTGTGTTTGTGACGTTTTGTTCGTGGGATTTACTAATATGTCCTTTTGTGGGGGGGAGGGGCACATGGGGGGGGGGGGATTTTGAATTGGAATTGGTTAATGGTGTGAATCCAGGATAGAGAAGAAAAATTGGCAATACTTTTTGTTGCTTTTGGCCATTGTGTATTACTATTATACAATCTAATAGAAGAAATGGTTGGTGAATGAACAATCTATGTTTTTAACTTTTTATGATTCCAAGTAATGTTTGTGTGTTGGCTTGATTGGTTAAAGGAACATCACTTGAGATGTGTTACCATAAATGAAAAGGAAAATTGAGTAAGATAAATATTGACAAGACTTATGTATCATTGAGATGGATATTCATTTTGATTTGTACCTAGTTGATGCATGCTTTTGCTTTCTATTATTTGGTCAACATAAATTATTGGCTCATTTTTTTTGTTATGGAAATTTTGTTTGTGATGTGCATGGTTATGGGTTTCTTAGGTGCTATACTAATGTATGGGACAGCTTTTGCTCAATTTGAGTGTGAAGAACTCGGATCATGCGAGTTTTTTGTGTATGAAAAATGTGATGATCAAATCGGAGGATCTGATTTGTATTTTTAAATTTTTTTTATTTTTGAAAATAAAAATTGGAGGGTCCAATTTTAACATTAAAATTTTTTTATTTTTAAAAATAAAAATCGGATGGTCCGATTTTAATATTAATTTTTTTTTATTTTTTAAACCACAAATCGGACCGTCCGATTTGTGATTGTTTGTTTAAAAAAACAAAACAGTACAAAGAAATTGGAGGCATCGATTTGTGTAATTCATAACAATGTAAAACACTTCTCTTCTCACACCATTCTGTTATACACATCTCTCTCTCACATGAAAAAGAATAATAAGCGTAAATTATTAATCACTTTATAGTTGAGACTTGAGATGACAGAAAATCATTCAAAATGGTTTAGTAAATTTTTTTGGGTAGAAAAAAAAATAAGATAAATGGTGAAATATTTGTCCTTCAAATATTTTAAATTAGTTACAGTAGTTCTTTTGTCACTTTTGTATCTAACGGCGTCTGAATTTGCTGATGTGGCACGTTAAGTGACACCATAACATGCACCTAATAGTTTTAATTGACTACTAACATAATAAATTTATAAAGTTAGATCAAATTAATCCAAATTGAGAGATTCTAATGTCTCAAAGTCTCTCATCAATGTTTTGATTTGATTTAATTTCATAAATTTATTATATTAATAGTCAATTAAGACTATTTAATGTGTGTTGTGATGTCATCTAATATGTCACATTAGCAAATGTTGATGCCGTCAATAAAAAAATGACAAAAGGACTAACATGATTAACTTCAAATATTTTAAGAATAAATTTAATTAAAAAATTTTTTAAAAATTAATTCAAATCATGATTGATATTTTAAGACAAATTTAGCCATTTTCTCGTAAAAATAACAACAAACTAAAATAAATTAGCACCATCTTGATTAATAAAGTAAAATTTTATTAGGAGTATTGATTATTGAAAAAGCACACTCGAATAAAACTTTTTTTTTTGTCAATTTTCAGCCACTATATTTATCGTTTTAGACATATACGACAAAAAAATTACCATAAACACTAGTAAAACTAAAATTTCTGAAGCAACTTTGTTTAGCTCATGTTTTTAGTAGAGATATTTACATGATAGTTGATATATATGATATCCTATGTTTTTTTTTTTTTTTTTTGGTGACTATATGATATCCTATGGTTAAATTACATTGTTCGCATTAAAAAAAAAAATCCATAATATTCGAAGAAAATAAGTATGATAAATTTATGCTCATTCAAGAATTCATCATAAGTAATGTAAAATAATGTATATAAAATGAGTCTTTTATATATAAGTTAAATTCCAAAATAATCTACTAAAATAATTTTTAAAATTTCAATTGCATGAATATGATCTCAGATATTAGTAAAAGGGAATTACGTTAGTTTTTCAACCGTTTTTATCAAATGACCCACTGATAGAAATTAATACGGTGCACTTTTATCGATTTCGAGAATATAATTAATATTTTAAAAACTATTTTAATGTATATAACCAATTTTAAGATTACTTTAAATTAATAAATATATAAATTACGGAAATACATAAAATGTGAGGTATTTATAAAAGAAAAAGTATAGGTAGATAATAAAAGTATTAAACAATATAAATAATAGATATATCGGATGTTTAATTCACTAGGTGTTCGGATGTTCAATCTACTAGGTGTGCGGATGGTTATTCTAATATTAAGATTTATGTGAGTAATTTAGAAGGTAGTATGTTTTACTTGAATTGGACCAATTTTTAGACCCGTTGTTCATGTTGTTCGAAAAAGTCAGTAGTTACCTAGCATAACCCTTTATAAAAATGCGTACTCTTACACATCTTAAATGCTGAGGGATAGGTTAAAAATTGAACATATCTCAGTGTCTGAGACTCCATGCTATGACTGGCGACGCCGAAACATATCCTGAGTGCACATGAGGTATGTGTTGTTTGGAGATCCTGAATTGAACACTCGAGATATGTGGCAACTGAGAAAGGGGTCTTAGTATCCGAGATATGTACGATTTGCTTAATTTGGGTCTTAGCATTCGAGATATGCTCGGGTGTATATATAAGGTCACAGCAGCTGAGATTGTTGTGCATTTGAATAGTTTTTAAGAATTTTATTAGTTTCTAAACGCCTGAGTTCGAGTTCCTTAAGTAAATATGGCCCCCGAGAAAATGTCCGCGATGGAGACATTAATAGATTGAATGCTACTTGGCACGTGGCTGGAGTTTTAGATTTTGAGGTTAGTAATTTTTCCTTGTTTTATTTTTAGTGAATAATTAGTTTAGATGTTCAGACTTTAGTAACTTAGTTAATGTGGCAGGACTTAGTGACTAGACAAATTTAGACAATTTATATATATATATATATATATATATATATTCATCAGGTATAGTATGGTTTGATATTTTGTATAATTGATTGTAACTAATTGTAACTTAAGTTGTATAAATAAAATACTAAAATAGATAAATAATTGTAACTTAAGTTAAATAAATAAAATAGATAACTATTAATTGGTGAAATTAATAGGTAATTAATTGAAGTCATGCCCAAATATGACAGTCAGGTTAGAATAGTGCAACATAAATGATTTAATTTTTTATATATTGCTTGATAGTCTTGTCTTTAGTAAGTTCTATGAATATTAGCAATACAAATTATATCCGTACTGTATCTGTTGCATTTATTATCGATGTTTATCTACTTGGTTTAGAATTTTTAGTAATAGTTCAACACAATTAATGGTTTAGACGAGATTAATATGCAAGAGTAAATGTTATGGATATTCCAGAGACCACGATTACTGTTGCCACGCCGTGTGACCCTGGATTTCTCCTCGCTGGATATCCTATTGCCTTATATTAGGGAGGTGGGATTTAGACATGTAGTAGAGTTGAGAAATTTTATGTTTGACAATTTTTTTTATCTCTGCATTTGTCGAGTGGTGGAGGCTCGAGACCCACACGTTCTACCTTCCATGGAGTGAAGTCAGCATTGCGCTCCAAGAAGTTGCCTACCACATTGGTCTGCGCATTGATGGAGAGCCGATTGGGAGTTATACCACAGACTTTCAGCGATGGCATGGACAACCCACGTGGGAGTGGGTTGAGGATTTACTTAGCGCCAGGCCGCCACTACAGCCAGAGGGAGGAAAGCAAGTTTTCGGGGTGAGGATGACCTGGCTGAGGGACAGAATTTCACACATTCCAGCTGGGATAGCTCCGAATACACTCCGCTAGTACTCCCGGTGCTACTTATTGGGGAGTTTCTGTTCACGGACAAGTCTGCTACACTTGTCCCTTTGAGATGGCTGCCGCTGCTGGAGGATTTCCATCGTTACAGCCAGTTGTCGTGGGGATTTGCACTGCTCTGTCATACGTACCACTCACTATGTACCGTGGCAGTGTGTGATGTGACTGACATTGCAGGTTGCATGCCACTTCTTGTCTCTTGGATCTATCATAGGTTCCCGTGTTTTAGTCCAGCAGGATATGACGTCGTCAGGTTCCCACTTGCAACTAGGTATGCACATATTGTAAATAATGATGGCAGTACTAGGTATGTACACATGCGTAGGTTGGCAGGACTAGGGCAACAAAGTAGAGATCGTCATGATAGCAGGATCCAAACTCTACATCGTTACATCGATGGCCTCACATTTGACCAGGTACAACCTTTTTTGGTTTCTATATTATTTCATGCATTGGTAGGTCATTCCTAATTATGGTACTTTAACACTGTGTGAACACTTTTTATGTACACCATACGAGGATCTCCTACTACATCAAATTTCGCCTGACTGGATTATGAGTGACGCAAAGACTTATACACGGAGTTTTGTGGTTCCTCATGTCTGTTTTCACTTTGTAGAGTTTCATCACGTTGACAGAATGAAGAAGCAGCTCAGGGGATAGCAGCACAGGCCAGCGATCCGATTAACGTCGACGAGTATCTTTTCAAGACGACGAGAGGAGATGACTCCTAGTGGCTAGACGTGCACCGTGAGTGGTACAGTTTGTTCAGGGGCCGTTACCAGCTACAATACTTGGTTATGATCGATGGCCATCCTTACTTTTGTCTGACACAGGAGTACCTCACCTAGTGGTAGCAGGCATGTAGAGTTAGATTTTTGTCAGGGGAGGAGGTTCTTGCTAATCCCAGAGCAGCAGCACCATCGGCTGATATCCTTCCTGCGGCTCCGGATCAGATAAATGAGTTACAATTACCACAGGATGCCCCAGATCGAAGATGACGGGAGGAGGCGTTCCTGAGATGATGTCTGAAGACCGGCATGGAAGGTACGTGATCAATGCGTTAGACAGGATGGCAGAGATCCTTAGCGGGTTGACGGAGATGAGCAGTTGTCAGACGAGGATCATGAGTATGTACGATAGGAGGATATACCAGAGGATCAGACGGCCGCTGCACATGCAAAGATTTCTTCTGATACTGTCCTTTGGGCATGAGGAAAACATGGCCAGGATCCTTATCCGAGGTAGCTCCAGCACTGCTCACCACCCGGATGATGACACCACCTGGAACCAGACCCAATTTGACATTGGCTTTGATGTTGAAATAAACCTCGATGACATGTTCTAGATTTTTGGTCGACTGGGGATGCGATGGATGAGTTTGCAAGTCGTTATCAGTAGCGGAAAGACCATACCGACATACCAGACTCATCGAGCGGAGTAGCTGTTTAGCATGGATCAACACCATCATTGTATTACTAAACTCCACCACCACCCCACCATCAGTATGGATCTGCACCATCATCGTATTATCAAACTCCACCATTACCATCACACCCACTTCTGTTGGGATCGATTTGGCTACCACCTCCTCCGCCGCCACCTATACATGGAGTAGTTCCTCCACCACCACTACCACAGCGGACCCCCTACTGTGAGCCACCCAAGTGTTCATCCTCGGCCAGCCTGTCCTCCGAGAGTGACTCGTCCTCGTGGATGTGGGACTGGACACCATTTGGACCTTGTAGGCAGACGGCATTAGTATATGGTTTGGATAGATATTCTTATGTTCTATACATTATCTGACTTTATATATTATATCATTATATGTTAGGTTATCGAATATTTCATGTATGACTATATATTATGCAGTATTACGATCATGAGTTATGCTTTTTACGTTAATGCTTTAACTTGATACGAAAGCAACACGACTAAAGAAAAACAGATACAATAACAGGCATGTGCTTCACCGAACCTATGCATCTTCCTACAAATTACTCGTGGATGTCAACATTCAGTATAACACAAAATTAACGTAATAGATTTTAGTTCATCCAAAATAAATCGTAAAATATACCAGTAGTTCAAGTTTCGACGTAGTGTCACACGAAGACTACTCCATGGACAACCGTTGGTGAATTACTTGCAACGACAGTGGTATTTAAGCCTATTCGACCCCAAAACTCTGTACTCCGCATTCCGTCAAATACTGTAATTCTTCACTGCCATTAGAATTGCATTGCAGTTCCTGAACCTATGGCCAACTCAGAATTTCACTCCACCATTTGTATTGTAATCCTCCCCTTCATCGGCATTCAAAAGATCATCTGGCTGCATTGCGTCCAAATTCAAAGTTGATAATGACTAGGAACTTCTGACAATCGAGAAATGGCCAAAGGGGGAGGTAGGAGAAACCGACCAATACCGCCGGTGGGAGTCTCCGGCACATACTCATTAGCAGAAGCAATATCGCTAGACGACCTGGACCCGGCAACATAAGTTGAATCTCCCTCACTGTCGTATTCGTCGGCACTATCATGAGGTTGGGTGTGGCCTCCAGCGGGACAACTTCAGGACTCGAAGGAGACGACCCACCACTAACAACCACGTCACGGACGACAACATACAACTCCATCACAACTTGTGGCATTAGCCGTGCAGGTACGTCGAACATTACTCTCACATGCTGATTCCCATCAATTCAAAATAATCTGTTAGTAAATCCACCATTTAGAAGTGCGTGCAGAAATCTATATGCAACCTGCCCAACCTCCTTGGTACCTATTCACCCCATATTGCTTAGCATGACCGTCTTTAGCGCATGTAGAGTATCAACCCGGTTGGTGCGTAACATGACAGTCTTATCAGACTCAAAAATCACTCCTTTATTTCCGTGTTTACTATCACATTGGGATAAACTATAACAAAAAAGAATTGAGTATTCTCCATCAGAATATAATGGAAAGAGGAGGAATAAAAGATTGATTTATGAATTGTGAGGAGATGGTTGAGGGATGGGTCTATAAATAGAGTTATTCTCTAATATATCTTGGATGCAGAGACATTTAAACCATTATACGCATACCCCGGGTGTTGAGACCCAAATTACGCCCTTGACTATATCTCGGATGCTGAGACCCCATCAGGTGAATTGTATATATCTCGGGTACTAAGACCCTTTTCTCAGTTACCATATATCTCAGGTGCTCAGTCTCCGATCTCCATAACAACACATATCTCGGATGCACCTAGGATATGTCTCGACGTCGTCCGGTCACAGCACAAGATCTCAAACGTCGAAATATGTTCAATTTTCAACTTACTCTTCAGCATTCGAGATGTGTAAGAGTATATATTTTGTAAAAATCTCACATTTTATGTATTTTCATAATTTATATATTTATTTAATTTAAATAAAAAATTCTAAATATATTTGGTATCAAAACATGGACCAAAAGGGTAGTAGTGAACTAGTGATTGATGAATGAGAGTTCAAAAGTAAGAAGCGGGAAAAGGGGATAGCGGGTAGTAAAATAATGAAGTAACGTGTTGAAAGAGTTATAATTGGATTGTATAAATATAATAGTGAAACCTCTTACAAACCACACCATGACCTTTTCCTTTAGACCATCTCCAGTAGGGAACTCATCCCAGTTCCTGTTTATGGCCCACCTGTCATAAAAAGTAACTCCACATCAGTTTTTGCATCATAAACAGTAAATAGGAACTCAAAGCATCTCTCTCTTCTCCATTAGGAGGAACTGACTTTAGTCTCTGTTGTGGTCCCACTTAATTAATTAATTAAAATACTTGTAATTAATGTAATTAATTTTTTTTAATAATGTAATTTAAATATTTAAATTTAAAAATAATTCACTATTAAAAAATATTAATATTAAATAAATTCATATATAACAATAATACACAATAGATAATTCGGATATTTGGAATTTGAGGAAAGTTTTGTAAGTAATTGAAGAAAGAGTTGAGTTGGTTTAGATCCATTTTTTCGAACAAAAAATAATAGTAGCAGAACTTTAATTTCGTAAACTTGGAAGAAGATAAAGAAGAGTAGTAGATAATGTGAGAATAGAAGTGTATCTAAGTGGTATATATAGAGTAACAAAATATTAATTTATTAATAATAACGGTAACATAATAACAGCTAGTTTTGCAACAACTAATTTTACAACGGCTAGTTTTACAACGGCTAATTTAATATAATAATATAAATATAAATAATATTTAATATTGATTATTATATAAATAATTAATATAAATTATTAATTAAATAAATAATTAATATAAACTATTAATTAAATAAAATTATAATTATTTAATTTAATTAACTATTATAATTATTATTAAATTTAATTTTATTTAATTATTTAATATAATTATTTATTATAATTTAATTATTTAATATAATTATTTATTTAATTATAATTTTATATGTATTTATTTAAAAAGTAACTTGCCATGTGGCAAGTTACCATTGGTTATGTTTGAGTCCCTGCTCAGAGGGACTCTTCTGCCTTGGCCTCCGTGAAAGAACTCATCTCTCTCCTTCTCCAACGGTAAATTCCACCATGTGTCAGGAAAAAGTGCAATGAGGACCACCCATTGGAGCTGCTCTTATGTTTTGAAAGTGATGTCTATGTTGCTGCTGGGTTTGGTTAGGTTAACCTGAACCCACTTATTAGGTAGGGGCCTTTGCCCTTTTTCTTTATGCAATTTTAAATTCTGATTCTCTTTCCTTCTCGTCTCTTCGAGTTTTTAATTTTGATATTGGATTGATAGTAGTGCTTTTTAATAATGTATAAAATTTAGTGTATTTTTTTTCATATGAACATCATAAATTTGATTTTCTTATTTGTGAAGTTTAACTTTTTTTTTAATTTTTAAAACGCAAAATTTACTTTCCAATTTGTGAAGTAATACAAAATCTACCATCTAAGATGTGAACTTTAATGTTTTAAAATTTTTAAATACAAAATCTATCATTCGATTTAGGATTACCTCCATACTAAATTAAAACACACTATTTTTTTATAATCGAAAATAACACAACAATAATTTTCGTAATAGATAATATATTTATTGACAAGTCACATAAAATAATCTCCTTCTAATATTACACAAATCTCCTAAATTAGATTTAACCTAAAGTTGATGTAAAAAATTTGTGTAGTATTAGAAAATTATTTTTTTATATATGTGATTTATCCTAGTAATTATATATATTCAATAATGTGGGAAGTATATTAGCTTTTCTTGAGTTATTAATAATAATAATAATAATAATAATAATAATAATAATAATAATAATAATAATAATTTTTGCTAAGAGAGATCTATGGATCTCCTATGCATGGGATTTTAGTCTAATTGGACTAAATTAGTCAAAATATTATACATTTTGATCAGGGAAAATATATTATATAATATTATTCTTATATTCTAACTTCTTAAAACTTCTTCTTATTCATTATTTGTTATTTTATATATATATATATTCAACCTGATAAAATTCCCCAGGCATAATAACATTCATCACATTTTAAGGTAGTTTAACTATGACAAATTAAAGATCGCTGAATGTAATATTACTTAATTTCAGTTGGTGTTAATAGGGTTAATATATAGCGTACTTTACAACTAATTCTGAAACATAATATAAAGGGCAATGTTATGGTGAGATTTTTGTGAATTTCAGAAAGATGGTGATGTTAGGAAAGGATTATTTTTTAATTTATTTATAGATAATATATATATTAATTATAATTATAAATTAAACTGTTTTATATTAAATGATTTATATAATAATAATTTTATTTATTATCATAAATATTAAATTAAATAAATTATTATTATTTTTTATTTAGAATTAAATAAAAATAAAATAAAAAATATTATTTTATTTAAATTTTAGAATTTAATGAGATTACATTTAAATTTTAAAATTTTGGTCTCTAATATCATCAAATCTGCCTCTGCACTCTTTTTTTTATTAGAGGAATTACGATTCGTTCTATTAAGAATATAAAAAAAATTTGTTGAGAAAGATAAAAAAAATCTAATTACTTTTAATCATGTTCACAAATTCAATTAGGCTCCTATACTCTCAATAACTTTCTTTGTTAATAATTAATATAGGTAATCTTAGGATTAAGGAAACTAGAAATTCCAACAAGAAAGCCTTCTTCGCTTAGAACCAAGTGTTAAAGTAGCCGGTTCTTAAAAACCCAAAATTGGGTCTTGTCATGTATTAATTAATTAATTAATTAGTTAATTAATAATTGTATATGTGATTCTGCAAAGGTTCTGTATAAGTTGTCTTCTCATCATGGACTGCATTGATTATAGTAGTTTACTAGTACAACAATGTATCATGTTGGCATCTTATTCAAACCAGCATTGAATTTTGAAAATGTTGATAAATGAATTTGTTTAGTTTTAAAGAAAATTAATAAAAACATTTGAATTGAAAAAAAAAAATCTTTTACACAGTCCATTCCTTTCAAAACATTTGTGATTTTAAAATTTATAATTAGTTCAAATTATATATTTTACTTAGGCTCTGGATAATATTTCTTGATATAAATTTGTCAAAAATTATTTTTAATATAAAAATAAAGATAGTATTTTAGTTAAATATTGATATTTGAAATATATAGTATTATAGATATGTAAAAAATATGTCCAACACATGTTGTGTGTTGGTTAGAATATTGACACGTACTCAATACGCATCTTACGTGTTGACAGAATAATGACACGTGTCTAACATGCATCTTGCGTGTTGTCAGAATGTTGACACATGTCCACACGCATCCTGCTTATGGACTCTCTACCTACAAAATTTACCTACCTATAATTACACCAAATAATCTAATTTTTAACAAAAATACCAATATTTTTCTATATAAAAAAAAAACAGGGATGCTATACATCCATGTAACCAAGTTTGCCCAAACCCAAAACAACTTACGCGTTTTCAATCTTATTAAATAAACGTGACTTCCACGCGCCCTATACACACGAAACCACTATCTTCATTCGCGCTTCATGATGAAAAACCGTCTCTTCTTCTTCAAAACGTACGAAATCGCTCATTCTCTTCGAATCTCTCTCAAAATCACTCAAACTTCAGTCACGTTCTGATAGTTAAAAAGGTTTGGATTCTAGAGATATGGGAACAAGAGAAGCTCTTAATGAATTGGATAGATTGCACTGCATTTGATGCTTTTTTGGTTCCAAGCACAATCACAACCGCACGTGCTGCTTTGGTTGAACAAGATAAAAAAAAAAACAACCAATGCTACTGTTGCTTCTGCTGGACTAAGAATAGAGAACATGTGTTAGAAATATTTGTCCCCTCTCTTTTTCTTTCTATTTTTCTGTATTATTCTGTTTAACCACAACCATATATTATTCATGATGGAATTGGATGGTTCATTATTAATATTGTCTTTCTATGATATAATTTTATTCTTTTTCCGGGAGGTTGAAGATCTGAAAAGCTAATTAACTGAGGGATTTATTCTTCACATGAATATTATTCGGTTTGGTGGCATTCTTTTTCTTTTTCAGGGTTTAGGATTACTATGATTAAATTTTTACAGTATAACTAGGATTTTGAATGAAATTTGTTGTTATTTTCATTCAGTTAAGTGGATAGTTTAACTAGGGTTTTGAAATTGGTTGTTACTCTGTTCAGTACTTCTTTCGCATGGAGAAATACTGTTCTTGTTGATTGAAAGTTGATCGCCATTTATTCATCACATGAACGTTATTCGATTCGGTGGCCTTTGTGATTTTTATTCACCAAATGAATGTTGTTCGGTTCAGTGTTTAACATTATTGTGATAGCATGCAAGAATCATTTTCTAGTATTTTCATTATTTATGATGTTTGATTCTGTGCATGAATGAGTTTCGGTTCTGTGGCCTGTGGTATTTTAATAGACTTGATTAAGATATACATGCTTGTGCTTATCGGTGTATTGAGTGAAGTATTGACCAAATTTTTTCAATATTTAAGATTATTGTGATAGCATGCAGCAATCATATTTCTAGCTGTTTCATTCTGTGCATGAATGAATTTCGGTTCGGTGACCTGTGACATTTTAATTGACTTGATTAAGATATATATGCTTGAGCTTATCAGTGTATTGAGTGAAGTATTGACCAAATTTTTTCATTACAGCAAAACAGAACAAGACAATGGTGACAATGAAGGAGAAGCCGCACTATAACGTAAGTACATTAACTGATTCGGGAATCTGAAGCAATAAGACTCCCGAAGCCATCTGCTACCCTCTCCAGCCCTTATTGTAAATTCTCATATGGGATTTAGATAATAAATATGACATACTATGATTAACTGGTTGTAATTAACAATATTTTGTTTAACTTGTTTAAAAAAGCAAACAATACTTCTTTCAAATGTATATGTGTCAATGTAAATGTTAATGTATATATATATTCTTAATATCAATGTATATATCAAATGTTAATATTTATATCTGATTCAAGATGGATTACTCCTTGTCCTATCTGTTGGAACTGTCTGGCTGCTGTTTTGTTCCAGGTTCTCCAGTGATTGGAATTGGTGTATTTACCAATATATTAAGAACACCAAAAAACATAGTGAAGCGAAATTAATACACTGGCCGAACCAAAAATTACAAACACACTGTACAGAAATTCAGAGAGCTAATTATAAAAAAAATGTTTCTATCAGTATTCAGTTTTAGAAATACCTAAACTCTATGACATAGCACAATAAAGAAAAAATTGACTTTTGGAATAAAGAATTTCACAAAAAAAGTGACTATTCATTAAAGACTAACAACAGTCAGAAATTAACCCACCTATAACCTCGGTGAACCGAAATTAATATACTTGTCGAACCGAAATGTGCTCATGGGTGAACAGAAAAATCTATTAATAAAAAATAAAACTCGTATAATCCTCTCTTGGATAATTCATATCTGGTGCATTGTAAATACTGGAGTTTGACTGAATCGATGATACAACGTCTAAAAGGTTCAACTACAAAAAAGACATAATTAATTGTATATTAGCAAAATGCACAACTGAATTTTTACCTAATCGTAAGCAAGTCAATTTTACCTTGCTTGGAGCTGTCTTTTTCTTTTTTTTCATGGCATTTGAGATCTTTTTTTCCAAGTTTGATCCAAGTCTGTTCTTGGGCCGGTCTCTTGTTTTGACGCGTGGCGGGCTTTGAAGGTCGTTCACATCGTTCAACGTCGCTTCTTCGTGGGATAACAAACTTTTTTTTCTAATTTTTTTACAGACTACTTTCTGCATACCAAACTGAACACATGCTCATGGTGAAACAATTCTATAATACTTACCAAACTGAAAAGTTACTCACAGTGAACAAAAGATAATCCATTATACAAAACCAAATTCGAAACAACTCTATCTACAATTTAGATATTATCAATTCAATTCAATTCATTTCAGATTCAGATCACCTCCGTCCATTCAATTCAATTCAAATAAATTAGCAATTGCATTCCATTGAATTCGATTTAAAATTCAATAATCCAAACCTCATCAAATTTATGCGTTTCGGAAGAATAATCCAAATCGCACTCATTCAACTGATTTGAAGTTAATTCATTCATTGTTTCAATTCAAAAGTCCAGATCGAAGAAGAAAACGAAGAAGAAGAAGAACGACGAAGCTAATTACGTCGAACTCAATCCAGATCCATAATGCAGAGAAGAAAAATGCGAACAGAGAAAAATAAGGATTTTTTATTAGTTTGAAGAAAAAGAAAGAAGAAGAAAAAGAAATGCGAGAAGAGAACAATGTTTACGAGAAGAGAACAAGGTTTACGTTGAGAAAGGTTTATCACGCAGTAGAAGATTTACGTTATATACGTTACATGAGGCGCGTGTATAACAAATGATTAGAGTAAAGTATCGTTTTTGTCCTCAATGTTTGGGGTAAGTTCTATTTGTGTTCCTAACGTTTAAATCGTCCTATTTGTATCCCTAACGTTTATAAAAGTGATTCAATATTATCCTACTATCAATTATACTAACAAATCAGATTATATTTTTCAATTATTCTCACTTTGATGTATTCATTCTCAATTAGGTCTCACTTGGATGTGTTCGATTTTAATATTATACCCACTATTTGTATTTAGATTTAATTATGTCTCTAGAAAAGTGAATTATGTAAATGTTGTAGGAATTAGTTTCAACTTTTGATGAGCTATTTTTTGGAGTGGATCATCGATTCTATCCCAGACATTTGTATTCTTCAAGAAGAGATTTTTAAAACTCAAACTAAAGCGTTTATGATGTGTAATTGGCGGCAGGATAACATTGAATTACTTTCATAAATGTTAGGGATACAAATAGAACGATTTAAACGTTATGGACACAAATAGAATTTACCCCAAACGTTGGAGACAAAAACAATACTTTACTCCAAACGATTATGGGGGTGGAGGAACGCGCGTATGGAGAAAGTTACTTGGATAACATCCATATATTTTTTACATGGATGTAGAACTTTTCTGTAAATAAAATTAGCCTAAATTTAAAAATTCCAAATAATTAAATTATCACCATATCAAATTAAAGTATAACAATTAGCACATATATCAAGAGTTGAAGATTGATGTAATGCGTAGTGTTGTACGATTTTCACCATGTGAAAGAAGAAACACATTAATAATAATAATAATAATATTGGTTGTCCTTTCAGGTTTCATCCATTGTATTGCTTGTGACTTATAAGCTGCAGAATAATAATAATATTTTTTCTCTAGGGTTATTCTATGAATTTGTCTTGTTGAATTTTGCGTCTTACATAAGTAAAAAAAGGGTGTCCAAGTACTGTCCCTTCTTTAATGGAACATGTACTTTATGTTATACATTAGGGAAGCATTGCCAGAATTTACAGTCTATGCATTCGAGTGTGGGGTGAGTAGCACTGTGTATGCAGCATCATTTGTTTATTGCCTTTAAATAAATTTTTTTTTTATTATAAAAAACTGCAACATTTTGTCCTTGTAATTTGTAAATATTGATTTTTGTTTAGTTTTTAATTTGATAGATGTTAACGTGATAAATTAAATTACAATGTACACCATGTTGGTTAGCTTTTAAAACAAAGTAATGATATCGGAACAGAATCAAATATTTTAAATTTGAACTAATCGAAAGAAAAACTAAGAATTTTACGTTGTTTATTGCCTTTAAATAATTTTTTTTTTATTATAAAAATCTGCAACATTTTGTCCTTGTAATTTGTAAATATTAATTTTTGTTTAGTTTTTAATTTGATAGATGTTAACGTGATGCTAGCTATCCTGGCAGTGGTGCTCGAGTTGGTTTTGCTTGTGTTAGCAGAGATTGGAAGGGAAGGTGGCAACGAGGCTGTCTGGGAACAATTGAGAGTCGTAGCATTTTGCAAGGAGAGTTGTTTGCTATTTGGAGAGGCTTTCTTTTAGCATGGGACTCGGGACAAAGAGACATTATATGTGAGACAGACTGTGTGGAGGCTTTTACTATTGTCAATAATTTACAAGATTGCTCTGGGTTTATTGATCCTTTGGTGTTAAAAATCCGAGATATCATGTCTTGGAAATGGCGTGCTGATCTTCGGTTGATCTTGAGAGATGCAAATACAGTAGCAGACATCATGGCAAAGACTGCAATGAGGACTATTTCTCCCCAAGTGGAGCTTCCATTGCCTTGGAAGAAGTTTGAGAGTAGTATTCAACAGGACTGCCTTTTTTAAGCAGTTTCTTGTTTTTTTTTCTTTCTTAGTTTTTGTTTATTTTCTTTTAAGTCACCAAAAAAAATTACAATGTACACCATGTTAGTTAGCTTTTAAAACAAAGTAATGATATCGGAACAGAATCAAATATTTTAAATTTGAACTAATCGAAAGAAAAACTAAGAATTTTACGTGGATTTTTTCATTATTTCCTTCTGGTTTTTTTTTTTGGGGGGGGGGGGGGCTTGTGTCTTTCTCTTTTAATTTTGGCAGGCATATGCCTTGTTTCTTTCACTGGGCTCTCTTTTTTTGTTTTTTATCAGAAAAAAATTCATTGTTCTTTATGCAAGAATAAGATAACATGAAGGGACATGCTAAGGCCCGGTAGTAGGCCCATGTGCAAACTTAACAAATCTGACCTAAAAAGGAAAAAAATTTCTCCTACATGCTAAACACAGTAACAAAATAAGATAAGAGAAAAGGACAAATAGGTCCTTGACCTTTTGTCTCGCGAACATTTTCGTCCCTGACCATTGAAAAATACTTTTAAGTCCCTGACCTTCACAAAATTTGGACGGATCAGTCCCTCCGTCCAAATGCCTCCGTCAGGGACTGATCCGTCCAAATGTCTTCGTCAGGGACTGATCCGTCTAAGTTTTGTGAAGGTCAGTGACTTAAAAGTATTTTTCAATGGTCAGGGACGAAAATGTCCGCGAGACAAAAGATCAGGGACCTATTTGTCCTTTTCTCATAAGATAAAGATCCACCATCATAGATTTATGGTTATCAAAACTGAACCATTAATCGATCTGACTAAGTTATTGAGTCATTGGATTAATTATTCAATCGGTAAATAACTGGTCGTTTGATTCAATAATAATTAAATAAATATGTAATTATAATAAAATTAAATTTAAATAATAAAAATATAAATTTAATTTTAATGTATTATATTCAATTATGTAATACTATATTATAAAAAAATAGTTATCTTTTATATTAATTATATAAATAATTATTTAAAAAAATAGATATAATTAAATAACTGTATAAAATATTTTATATTATTAATATATTAAAATTAAATTATAAAAATAAATAAATACAATATTATTATTAAAAAATAAAAATAATATTTTATACTATTTAAATTTTATTGCTTTAATTTAAATATAATTACTTTAATATAATATATATAATTATTAGTCATTAATATGATAAGTAGTAACAAAAAGGCGTATTTTTATAATATATATTAATTTGTGAGATTTGATTTTTCTAAAGTTTGAATTTTATTTTAAAGAGTAAAATATGATCTTCTACTTTTGTATAGTTTTTTTTTATATTTATTTTTGATCCTACTTATAAAATAAATAGTGAGAGATTATATTTTAATTTCTAAAATAAAATTCAAACTTTAGAGAATCTAAATCTCACAAATTAATATATATTATAAAAAAACGCCTTTTATCATATTAAAGACTAATAACTATATATATTATATTAAAGTAATTATATTTAAATTAAAGCAATAAAATTTAAATGATATAAAATATTTTTTTTTTTTAAATAAAATTCAAATTTTAGAGGATCTAAATGCTAAGAATGAGTTTGGAGTATTATAGTAATTGCCAAACAGCAAGAGAATGCTAAATCATTTCTAAAGGGAGTTGTTAAAAGGAGTCCGGAGTTGTTAGTCTTCAATCTCAGTTTCGAAAGCACAAGAGAGAGAATGGACGCCATTGATTCAGTGTTCGATCCCCTCAGAGAGTTCGCCAAGGACAGCGTAAGGCTCGTCAAGCGTTGCCATAAACCTGATCGCAAAGGTATTTTTTCTTTTTATTGTGATTTGAATCTCTCTGCTGTGGATCTGAAATTTTCCTTTTCTTTTGTAGAATTCTCCAAGGTTGCTGTTCGTACTGCAATCGGATTCGTGGTTATGGGATTCGTTGGCTTCTTCGTCAAGCTCATCTTCATTCCCATTAACAACATCATCGTCGGATCTGGTTAGGTATACTTCGAATTCTTTATTTTTCAAAGATGTGTGAAATTCGCACAATTGTTTTGTGTTAATAGCTTAGCTGCATGTGTTGTTTAAAATGGGAAAATTGTAATGTTGTTTTATTGCGCGCAGGATGTGGTTGATTTTGTGCTTGCTTACTGTTATTTGAGATTAGGGTTTGAAATTATGCAAACTTAGATAAAGTTCTTTGTTTGAGATATGTCCTTATGGTTTTCAAGTATCATCACCGTATATGAAGCATTTTATATTGTGATCACTTGAATAGTATGTATAACCAGGTCAAATTTCTACTATTGCTGCATATCGTAAAGGGTTATTAGTTGAGTTTTATGATCTACATTTATTTAAATTCCAAGAGTTGAAGTGAAGTCTTCAATTTGATTACTTAACAAGAGTTTCATCTGTTACTTTCATTATCATTCACACAAAAAGCCATGAGAAGTTCCAAATTTAAGATATAATGGAAAGGGTACTGATATTTCACCTGCAATTTGGTTGGTAAATACAAGGAAAAGTCTAGGGGCCAGCAATTTTATTAAATTTTGGCCTGCATGTAACCAGCAGAGAAGGTGAGTCATTAGATGAAATCTCACACCAATCTCACACCATTAAATCATCATTGATGACTATTTGATGACTACCAATCACAAAAGTTGTTGGTCCCCTAGCATTGCTCATACAGAAATATCATATGTTAAATTTCTTTAATAATATTACTTTACACATTGATATTTCTGTTCTATTCAACTCTAACCAAGAAGTTAGGTAATATAGAAGTTCTATAATGATGAATGTTATTCTTTAGATATCATTGAAGCTTAAAGAGAGATATAAGAGGTTCATATATATATATATATATATATATATATATATATATATATATATATATCTCGCTTAGCATTTTCTCCCATTACATAATCTGCATGCGCATGATCATTTCTATATTGTACTACAAGCTTATCTCCATCATGATCTTCAAGAGTTTGTAACAGCCGTTGCACGTCTTTGACATTGGAAAGAGCGTCAGTGCCGCCATAACTCAGGTAGATAGGAAGGCTGTTCAGAATTCTGGTCATGTCATACACCAGAGGAGTCGGCTGTCCATAACATCTTGTATTTTCATCTATGTTCATGTAATCAAACCTTGCTATTGTTCCTTGTCTGATCACTGTGATATGAATAGGATTAAAACTTAGTTTCAATTCATATGAAACAAATTTTAGTTATAAACACCTCTTTCTAGCTGAATTTTCAGAATCAAATTCCTTTTCGTCATGAGCTGCGCCGGCCATGGATTTCGTAACTTAAAAGTTCAAAAGGCACCTTAGCATTGCGCCGAGGCCAACCTTCTTTATAATATATACTTCCCCTTTAACTTGATTCAAGAACTACTAAAATATTGTTGTTATGTATGGTATTTAAAAGTAAAAGACAAATAGGTCCCTGACCTTTTTAAACTCGGACATTTTTGTCCCTCAAGATTTAAAAATATATTTAAATCCCTCACATTGTAAAACACGTGGCAATTAGACCCCTCTGTCAAGTTGGAGTTCAAAACGGCAACGGAACATGCTGACCTGGAAGAGTAGAGTGTAGGTGTCCGTTTTGGTTGCATATGTGGATGGAGAACAAATTTTTAATGGACAAATTAGTCCTTGTGGCCATCATACGTTCTCTCTCTCTCTCTCTCTCTATCGCAACTCACCTTAGTCTGACTTCGTCAACGCTCTCATCGACTCTGCCACCAACCGCCACCTTTCCTACGCCGATTTTATCCGCCGTTCGGAAACCCTAGCTGCCAACCTTACATCCCTCTTCACACTCTCCAAAAACGACACTGTTTTGGTCCTCTCTCCACGCCCTTCTTCTAGAAACTTCTTCGGGAAAGAGGAAGCAGTAGCAACATAGCAGCACCATCAAGAACAACGATAAGGTAACCATTGACATTCTTTCTTTTGAAGTAGCTAATGTCATGTCCAAAACGGTTCACCTTCACAAATCCCTTTCGGATTCTGAGATCTCGAGGTTCAGGAATGATCTTTCACAAACTGTTTCCAGCCACCATAAAATGCTTTGGGAAGTGTCTATAGTCAAAATTTAAATTCCAGCTATGAGAAAAAGTAGGAATGAATGGAAAAAAGCAAAAATCCCCTGAATATGAATGAATGGAAAAAGCAACAAAAACTTGATTCAGGCTAACAGGTAGTGGAGGGCCAAATCTTATCACTCCATTCAATGCATGGGAGCGAGATCTTGGTGTAGGCAACATAACTCCAAACACAATGTAACTCAAACCCTACTAGGTAAGCCCAGAACATAGATCACGATGCCATGATGTCATGTCATGAAATATTACATTTACCATTTTATATCTCAAATATAGCTAGTGATTGAATAACCACCACCAAAATAATTATGCAGGAACAACCCACATATTATTTTCTACTTCTCCACTTTATTATTTTCTTTTGTTTTAGTTTCTCCTTTTTTTTTTTGAATCAGTTTTAGTTTCTCCTTCAATTAAAAAGATCTAAACATTGTCACCGTTCACAATGAGGATCATAGTAAGGGAAAAACCTACAATGTTGATGCATATTTTTCCTCTACTACAATGTAAGCTCAAACCTTTTCAATTATATAGCAATTTTCTAGTTGTAGAATCACTTCTTGCAGAACCTAAAACAACATTGAATTAAACAAAAATTCTTTCTACAGAATCCAATCACAAACCCTACATTGCAAATAACATAGTTGAAACAAATTGAAGGAAAAAAATTAATCAACGGAGCAAAAAGAATATGCAGACACCATGCATGAACTAAAATTCCCAAATTCAATTTTCCCCACATCCCAAAATTAAAAATCACTCATTTTTTACACACACTTAAAAGGGTATGTAATTTTCGTTGATTTACAAAAGTGAGGAAGAAGATACTTACAAGGTGCTGATTATAAGTGTTGGACATAAACTATACGAAATGGAGGAACTGAAAATGGTTCCAATAAATGTCTTCAACCCAGGATTTGTTGTGATGGGAAATCTCCGATCCTTTCATGATCTGGATTCTTCTGCTCAAAGAAGAGGAAAGTTTGAGTTTTGATTGAAGAAAGGAAGAGGGATTAATGGGAATTGTTCACAGTTGACAAAACGGCGCCGTTTTGAACCCCAAGAACTAATTTGTCCATTAAAAATTTGTTCTCCATCCACATCAGCAACTAAAACGGACAACTGACACTCTACCCTACCAGGTTAGTATGTTTTGTTGCCGTTTTGAACCCAACTCGACGGAAGGGTCTAATTGTCACGCGTTTTTTAAGGTGAAGAATTTAAATATATTTTTAAATCTTGAAGGACAAACATGTCTACGTTTAAAAAGATCAAAAACCTATTTATCTTTTACTCGATATTTAATCATGAAAACATGACTACTTACTCTGAGATAGATGAATCATGTTCACTTTTATTTGTTGACATGGGCTTAGTTAGCCCTACTGAAATGAATCACGTTCCTTGTTGCTGTTGACTAAGGCTCATGATCCAAAAATATATTGACAATTGATGGGCTTAGGCAGCAGTTAGGGCCAAAAAACATTTGAAGGTCAACATATTTTGGATTTTAGAACTGTCAAATCCATTTGACTAAAAAAAACATATAGAGATTTGAGAGGGAAAAGGGAACCTGTGAAAGTGGTCAAGAAGTTAATGCAATCAATGCCTGGTTTTTTTGCGCATGTCCTTAAGAAACTGTATTACAGCATCCCTGTTTCAAACATGTCCAAAATATGAAGTGGAACCAATCATGTTCTCATGCATATATAAATTGCCATCACAACTGATTCATATGCCAAAACGGAAGCAGAAAAGCATTAGGATTGATGGCAAGTATTTGAATCAGTCTTGGTGGTTCTGATCTAATTCCAACCACGACTAAGGATGTGTTTGGCAAACACGTTGGGGAGGAGAGAAGTCCGTTTGAGCTTCTTGAAAGTTTCATTTTGATATTTGGCCATTTTTATCTTTTTGATCGCAGAATTGATTCTGCCTCTGAATCCACGTTTAGGAGAAGCTAAAATTTGTAGTTTTTGCGTTTCACGTTTGGTTGTTGATTATTATTAGAAAATTAAGTAAGAAATTTATTTCTTTTTTACCAACCCTACCCTTCATTTTCTTCTATAAGAATGATACCAGTAACTATTATCTTCACAGTCGTTCTTTGTAGTTCTTCCTACTTCTTCAGAGTTTTTTCATTCCAATTTTTTCATCAAAATCGTTCAGATTTATTTCAATCACTAGTGAATATTTTAATTTTTTATTATTTTTAGTACTCATTTTCATATTTTAATTTTTATGTTTTTTTATTGTATTTTTTATTTATATTTTTTATTATATTTTTATTTATATGATAAATATTTTTATATTATTTGTGTAAGTGTTCTAAATTCTGATGTTATATTTTTATATGGATTTTTTTATCATTTACTATATTATTTTTTTATATGTATATTTTTTATGAAATATTTTTTTTTTATTTTTAGTTGGCTTTGTTTATATGATTTTTTATTTATTTTATTGTATTTCTTTTATTTATATGACAAATGTTGTTAACTTTTTTTATTTTTTATAATGTTCTGAGTTTTCAAGTATTTTATTAATTTTTATGATATTTTTATTATTTTTTCATATGAATTCTTTTTTTTTTATCCTTTATTGCATTGTATTTATGTTGTGTATGAAATTTTTTTATTTTTTATTTGATTTTATTCATATGAATTTTATTTACGCTTTATGGTATTTGTTTTGTTCATATGATATATGTTATTGGTTTTATGAAATTTTTATTATTTCTTATCTGGATGATTTTTTTTCTATTCTTTGATGTACTCTATTTTTGTTTTGTATTAATTTTTTTTATTTTTTATTCTGACTTTGTAAAATTTGTAATTGTAATTATTATATACTACGTTTATTATCAAAATTTTATATAATATAAATTATGATCCTAACAAAAAAGAAAAAATAAATAAAAAATTAATTATAAGTAACAATAGAGTCATAAATAATGAAAATTTATAGTCTAAAATAATACTAAATTAAAAAGTACTCACGAAACTAAAAAAATTATAGAATATTTTCTTTTTGTGTGACATTATAAAATTTATAGTACTCTCTTTTATATTTTTATTTTTTATTGTATTTATTTTATTTATATGATAAATATTTTTATATTATTTTTTATAGTATTCTGATTTTGCAGGTATATAAAATTGATGTCTCTTTTAGTAATTTTTCATCTAAAAGTGATTTTGAATAGTATAATCCAAACAACATTTATTTTACTATAATCAATTTTAATATAAAGATTGCTAAATATAAATCACATTAACTCAAACTAACTTATCATCAAAATCAATTTTACAAAATCAATTTTATGAAAACTCTCATGTGTAAACTGTAATCCAAATACTGTTTGTGATTTTCATAATCAGAACCACGCTATGCCATCCTGCACCCACAGCAGCATTACGTTAATTTCGAAAACATCAAACACAGCAGTATTGGGAATTCTCTTAGAAAAATATAGAGGCATCGGAAAACATAAACTTGTCTAGAAAATAAGAACTAATACTCGTATGTACTCTTTTTATACTATTTCAAGTAATGCATCTTTTGCTGCTCAATACTGAATTTACTAAGGATACGGAGAAACTGAACAATAATCTAAACCTGTGAGAAAATTTTTTTAATTTTTTAGTGAGTGAACTTTACTTTGGTGCTAAATAAAAGTTACTTTTTAGTCAAGTAATTGAGATTTTTAATTTAAATTAATAGTTAATCATAACAAAAAATATAAAATTATAATTATATAACATATTTCAAAGACGGTACATATTAATAGAAAAATAAAATTTAGAAAAATTAATACATATTGTAAATTAGGGATAAAAAAATGTATTCTTTTTATCATAAATTTTATACTTTTAATATTCATTCTCAATTAATTAGAGTTATAGCCAATGAGTAATAGTTTAATTAGCATAGTCTTTCCATACTCAATTAAGAGGTTGTGGGTTCGAGTCTCCTATCTTTGGTAAAAAAAAAAAAAAATTAGAGTTATAAACATGTACTCTTTTTATACTATTTCAACTAATACATATCTTATCAATTGAAAATGGTTTGAAAAGAGAGAGAAAAACCAACTATCAACAAAGTGGATAAGCCTATACCCTTAAAAATTGAAATTTATTATTAATGTTTAAATTTAGAAAAAGTAGAAACTGCATGTAAAATTTTTGAAAGAGATGGAAGAAAACATTCTTGGGTGAATGCTATCCTACTCTCTTTAAAGTAACATGTAAGTTACCCTCTCAGATGTGTCATATTTTAATTGAGTGTTTATTTTAACTTGAGTTACTTTAATCTTGTGAGAGTTAATAATATATTGGAAGACGGTGACGGCCTGACAGATGAAGAAAATGGAACACCTAATAAGACGGTGATACTTAGGGAGCACAACGACGACGGGGAGGAGTAAATGCAATTAGAGAGAGTTGGAGTACCTTTTTTGGAAGAATGATTTGGGAAGAGAAAATAAGACACCGAATGAGACGGTGATGCAATTAGAGAGAGTTGGAGTACCTTTTTTGGAAGAATGATTTGGGAAGAGAAAATAAGATACCGAATGAGACAGTGATGCTTGGGAGGCGTAATGACGACGACGAAGGAGTGAAGAGGAGTAAATGCAATCAGAGAGAGTTGGAGTACCTTTTCTAGAACAATGATTTGGGAAGAGAAAACGAAATAACAATGAGACGCTGATGCTTGGGAGGCGCAACTACGACGAAAGAGTGGAGAAGGTAACTCATGTTAAAATAAACACCCAATTAAAATATGACACATGAAAGATGGTAACTTACATGTTACTTTAGAGAGAATAGAATAGCATTCACCTAAATATAAATATTTTATGTTCATATTTTTATTATCCGGGTCTTTGTGTCTATGTCTCATCCTTATAGAACGTGAGTAATAAAATTGACAAGACAATCATGTTGTTACATTTTATTTAACCATGTAAACTTTTGAATAAGTAATTTCATTATATATATCATATATCGTTTATTGCACGTTCACTCCTTCGATACAAAAATGAAAAATAATATAAAACTAAGATTTAATTAATTAAACAGCATTAATCACACAAAAAAAATTAAGCAGCATTAGCAAGAAGATTATTATTAGAAGAAGCAGCAGTACAGGAATATTCACGTTTAACAGCCTTCAAGAGGAGACTATCATGTTCAAGCGCCATCTGAACCGGCAATGATCCAATCCCATTCGCCATGGCCAGAAGCATCTTTTTTGTTTCTTTCTTGAACTCATTCTTATCTACCCTCCCATTCATGTCGTGGTCAAATTGCATGAATAGCGACTCGTACACACGCGCCAGCTCCTCCGGCTCGCGCTTCACGTCCACGCCGAAGTGTGTCTCCATCACCCTCAGCCTCTGGAGCTCCTTCACCATCTCTGTGTAAGACAGGAGGCCGTCTTTGTCCGCATCCAATTCAGCGAAGAGGTCACTCACTGACGCGGAGAAGGCCTCCTCGTCTTCCACAAAGCTGGTAATAGTAGTGCCGTCTATGATTTCTACGCTCATGACTGGTGGTTGATTTTCAAAAATCAAAATCAGCTTAATTAGGGTTTTTGTAATTGTAACAATAATCAGAACTTAGAGCTTAGAAGAGAGACTAATAAACCTTTTTTGTTTTGTTTGATGAAAAGTGGGTCTAATTTGAAGTATTTATAGAAATAAGGAGAAGACAGTTATACGGTCAGCAAACGCAATATCTTTAATAATATAATTTATTAAAGAATTTATCTTTTTAGTTAATATCTATATATTAATCTTTTTAAATTTTAAATTTAAATTTCGATCCAAATCACAATACTTTCAATCAAGTTACATTCAAAATAAATTCAAAAATTAATACAATATACATTGCAATCTTTTGAAATAAAATTAGATTAGATTAAAAAATAAATATCAAATTGATATCATAAAAATCATAACAAATTATATAAATTTTATCTTTTAAATTAATCTAAATCATACTACAAATATAATCTTATCTTGTTAACAGTAACAATAAATTAAAATATATGTATTACTATCTCGTTATTATTATCAAAATAAATAATAAAAAAGAAAATATAAATATTTAAATATACATAGGTCGGTAAATAATTAATTTATTCAGTTATAAAAAAAAGTTTCCCTTTTTGTGACCGTTGTTACACTTTAAGTCCTAAGTTAAAAAAATGTATTTTACTTTTATAAAATTTAAAAAATTTTTAGAAGACAAGAATGTCTAACACAATTTTTAGGATCTATTTGAGTATATATTAAAAAATTTAAGTTGATAAGTATGGACTAAATAGTTATATACATACCTAACACATTTTTTGTACAAAAATATATTTTTAAACTAGTAGTGTACATCTTTTTATATATAGTTAAACTTTGTTTCTTTTTTCTTTTTGTTTTGTTTTATATTTATTTTTTTTTATGATTAAGAAAGATCAATAAACTCTTAATCTTTTTAGTCATGCTATGTAGGACAAATTTGATATACAGTTATGCGTAAAGGAAAAATATAGGTAAATAACTTTTTCCCAGCTTTAAACAACTGTAATTAATACTTGTTGATTTTATATTTTTTTAAAAATAAAATTTAAATAATTACAAATTAATAACAATCTAAACAATAAAAATTACTAATTAATAATAAGTGTTTTTTATACTATGATAAATTTATCATATATATCGATACATTTAAAATATGAACAAGTAGTAATAAGTCACATAAAATTTATTTTTCACATCAATATTTAATTTTTTTTAAATATATGTTATATCACCACTTTTATTAATATACTCCTTTAATTAAATAAAAATAAAAATATTTTTTTATTTAATTTTATAAAAAATCTTAAACATTTTTTTATTTAGTTAGACAAAAATAATTTTTTAAATTAATCAAACTTTAGAATTAAACAACAAAGCAAAACAAAAATATATCTAAAAAATATGGAAAAGTATATGAAACTAAAATGTGACCAGCCAAAAAGTAAACAAAATTGTTTAATTAAAATCACTTTTTGAATAATATGTTTGAAAACCGCTCCAGAGATCACGGAGCACAAACCAAAATCCGATTTTTCATGAAACCCAAACACATTTTAGCTGATTTTTGGCCGATATGCTTTTGGTCCCTAATTGTTCTCAAAAAATATATTTCTAAAATCTGGGTTCAGAACCCTCGTCATCTTCTCAAGTTCTTTTGATAAAAAATTATTTCTGAGATTGATTTCAAAAACCCTGTTCATCTTCTCAAATTTTTCTCTCCTCTTCGTATCTCTTTTCCCCCCTGGAGCTCGGTCTCTCTCATCTCTCTCACCGTGGTGTCGCCGTTGCTCTCTGTCTCGTCATCGTCTTGTCCATAGTCGCGCGCCTTCGTTGCGCTCTTCGTCGCCGGCGGCAGAAGCAGCAGGTCCTGGGGCTCATCGTCTTCTTGCTTCGAATGTCGCCGTCAGCCTCCTTTGCGCAATCAGGAGCTGCTTCATGATTTGGTGAGTTCTAACAAAGGTAAGATTTTATTGTTGTTAGTTGAAACTTGAAACCGTGACGCTGATGTTTTCTTCCCTTTTCATTGGAATCATCGAAACCAAAGCCACACACTGTTAAAACCAGTGTTCCTCCTTCGTAGTTTCCATCATTCATTGCAAGCTTTTCTCCATTTCCTCGCACACCATTCTCCATTCCTTCTTCGACCTCGTCACCACAAAAAATCCTTTATATTCTCGCTCACCCACTTCGCTAGATCACACTGTCATTTGAGCTCAGCAGCTAAAAAAAATCGGTTTTTGGTTTTTGGGGTTTGTTCAAAATGGCGTCCTTCACCATCCCTTGTCCCAAGTGTCTCTCTTTTTCACATTTGGGATTGAACTCTCATACCAAACAACGGAACATGCACGTGGCTGGGTTGGGATTGAAGAAATCCCAATCATTCGGATCTTTGGTTTGTGATTCAAACTCAAATGGGGTTCAGGTGTGTGTGATTTGTTCTGATTCCAAATGTGATTGTTTTTTTTTGTTCCTTTGTCGTGCATGGTTTATGTAGATTACATGTTTGAGACTTTGATTCTATGTTTTTGAAGCTGAAAATGTCGCTATAGAATGGTGCCGTGCAGTTAACTTGTTTCTTTTTTAGCATTTATCAGTTGTTAATTATTGTCTATGTTCTCATTTTAGCAATTCTATTGTGTTTGGCATAAATTAGTGTGACCCATTATATTAACCAATTAAGTGAATTTCCACTTGCATTGCCTGAAATCTGGACTCTGGAGTGGATTTATGTCCCATGTTTATTCTGAAGAATAACTTATTTTGTATTTTGGGTATAACTTTTGCACAATTGTGCCTGCATGAATGTATGTTATTGCATGGATGTAAATTTAGTTATTAAAATACTAATGTAATGTTTTCAGAATTGTGGTGGATATCACAATATTCATTTTTTATATCAATGATCAGATGTAAAATGTGGTAATAATATTCTTGAGATCAACATGCCAGCTACTTTAACATTCTCTTGTATATTTGATTATTTTGGTGACATGCAGTAGGTAGACTTTTTTTTTTTTGGTCCTAACCGCTCCTTCCTTCTTAAAACATCACTGTCATCTGCATGAACAGCATTGAATTTTGTGAATACCAAATGCTTCAGACCATTTATGCTTTCCAAGGAGATCATATCAAATAGAAAGTGGAATGGATATCTGAGATTAGTTATTGAAATTGCAATTTGCCTTAGCAGTCTAGTACAATTTACGTGGTTTCTGATCATGACATGAAGGTTTTATTGATATTTCGAATATTCAAAGGGGATATCCTCCAATTTTTATTCTACTTAGCCTAAGGTTTGATATGCCTCTTGATCTGACATGTTTCGCTATCTGCACTTGTCATGTAATCCATGCTCAATTTCAAGTGATTGTTTTTTAAAACTGCAGCCGACCATCTATAGGATGGGTCAAACTTAATGGAGGTTGGTGATGTAACGTATATTGCAAGGTCACAATATAGGAAATTCAGCAAAAAGCTATGGAACATTCATTGGAGGGCTTCTGTTCACTCTGCATTATGCAGGCTTGATGCTACTTGTGGAAGGAACAAGTAGTTTATAGAGAGGGTTTCGCTTTTGAAACTTGATCTTATCTTCGTTGGTCTGATGTGCTTTGGATTACTTCTTCACCTGTTTCAATAAGCGCTTAAAGCTTTTGTGCTTATCTAATTGCAGAATGTTCACCTGGTTTGAAGCTTTGGCATTCTCATTAGGATTCAAGTTTTGGTTGAAGTGAATTGTAGTACAATTTGCATGAGCCAGTGGCTGCGACGATGGAGAATGGAGAGAGCATTACAGCAAGAAATTACAAAATCAATGGTATCAGTTTTGTGATTAACCATGGACATTAGACATCTAGTGTGTAACAACTTGACCATCAATAGGAATAATAAAACAGGGCGAGCGGAGAAACAACTGCATTTATTGATTTGCTGACAGTGCTGTTGGACGGTTGGAAGTTCCTCGGCTTAGATCATGAACAGCGACATTCATATATTGCATGCAAGTACAACAATTACCACAAAACCTTTTACCTTATGATAGAGATATAGAGTTATTTACATGGGTCAATACCACCAAAGGATCCAATATTCCTATTGTAAATCATACAAACAAAGCATTGAAATCACAGAGCACCAAATGTATCTATAGTTGAGACGAAATTCTAAAATTCTAGCAAATTTTGTAGGTAGGAGTGGTTACTATATACAATGGAACTTGAGGAGGGCTTTTTTGAAATCTTAAATGAGACCATCAAATCTGATACCCTCCAGGATATGGTAGATGAATTTCATTTGGTTGATGCCGGTAAATCACATATTCAAAACATTTATTTGTGAATTATTTTTCAACAAAAATTATGAGATGAAGATTTATCTTTTTAGGGTGAGATGTCGCCGGTTTCAGCGATAATGGCAATGAAGGATCGATACTTATTTGATAGCTAATAACTACCTGTTGACATTTATGTAAGCAATCCATTTAATTTTTGTAAATCATTTTAGATAAAATATAATACTTAAAAAGGAGCATGTTACTACTACAAGATCAGCGGTTATATCTTACAAAAATTGATCTTTAATTTCGGAGTTACAAGAAAGAAGTGTAATATCACAATTGTAAAGGCGAAAAAGCTGTCAATTGGAGAATAAAATGATGCCTCCCTCCCATCTTGTTATTGGGAAAAATTGCATGTTATTTTCATGAAAGAATGTAGCCAAGTACTAAAAAGGTCTAAGCGAGAAAATTTAGAGGATGGCATTTCCCTTATTCTATAAACAAAAATGAAAGAAAAAGGAGGACAGACAAAATAAGAGCATTAGTAAATTTCCAAGCTTAGCAGAGAATAAGGGAAAGGAGTAAATATAACCAGTAGTTTCTTGGCAAGAAAGAGTAAAACCATTCTTCACATATAATAAAGTACTATAGCAGACAGTTTCAATGAACTGAACAGCTGATCTTGGGATAATGACAGGTTCAATGATGTATCATCTATGACATGCCCACGCTCAACGGAGGGCAAAGAGAAAGCACAAGATTATCCAAATCAGTGTTATGTCTATCTACTTGGACAAAAAACATACTCACCAAGATCCCGGCTGAAAGCACCAGATTCCCTCAACTTCATCTCTTCCTCGTGCAATTTCTCTACATTATTCTTCTCTCTATAAAGCTTATAGAACTCTTGTAATTGAGCAACATCCCGACTTCTATCTATGGTTCCAACTTCTCGTTTAGACAGCTTTTGCTGAAAATATAAGTAAAAAAGAAGACAAGAAAGTAATAAAACATAGCTACCCAAAAGAACCATAGGAGAGGTCTACTAAGGTGGAAAGAAACATTAGAAGATGATAATGAATACTTTACAAATAACAAAGGAAAACGAGAACAAAATAGGGGGTTTCACAAAAATTCCCTTTGGGAATAAGTGGACAAAGTGGCTCCGTGAGTAAAGTTTATAGTTGTCTGCAAATTTGGCATGGAAAACCACAAAACCTCGACCTGTAGGCAATAGTGATCTACTGAGTGAAAGATAATAGATCAGTGAAAGACACACAAGTAGATTCATAAACCAACTAAAGTATTTAGCATATGGCAAGGAAACATAAACATTTGCAAGACCAATTATTATTTATTAACCACACACAAGCCCCATATCCAGCACACAACTAAAATAGTAAAAACAGAATACTAGATTGTATAAAAGAACAAAATTTCAATCACCAAAAGAATATAAATTCATACATAGGCAACAGATACATTCACAAGTCACCACACATATCATTCCCTTGATTGTTGAGGACTAGATGAACAGTTCCACGAGTAGAATAATTTGGATGAGCACTTAGACGCAAACTTTCATATGCTACACCTTGTCCTGGTAAACTACCATCTCCATGAATCAAAATACTAATGTTCTTGATTCTTTCAGAATCATTTGAAACATATTGTTTAGCTCTAGTTTTTCCTTCTACCACAGGATCCACTGCTTCTAAGTGACTAGGATTTGGTACTAATGAAATATGCACATTCTTCGAATTTCGAGTTTTATGATCATAATGGCTAGTTAGATGTACTTAGCCATCAAACCTATTGCAACCACAATGAAGGATTTCTATAATCCATCTTAAGAACAATGCCATTTGAAATAAGATCACTACCTTAGTAATAATAGACTTTTGAGCACTCAAGCAAGACACAGCATCTTTCACCTCTGCAGTAACACCAAGGATATATGGACAGTTTTGGTATGTAATAATTCAATATTTGAAAGAAACAGAAAAATTGATTCGAAACTTACTAGAGTAAAATTGAACTTTTTTATCTAACTTGCGATTGGACTTCGATTCCTTCCTGCAAAAGCGAGAGAAGAACATAAATAACTGCAAACTCCAGCTCAAGTCGTAAAGTAGATTTTAAACTTTGGAAACTAGGAAAACAGGGAAGGAGGGAAGATATTAACTTTTTTCCTGGCCACAGACAGAGAAGCCAGCGAGGATGGGGACGACGTGCCGAGCTACCTGGGTTCTGGACAGAGGGAAGAGGAAGAAGCGGAAGCGCCGAGCCTGGGACGCCGGCGGCAAAGAACCTAGGGCTAGGATTTTGCCATTTTGATTTGAGATTTTCATTGCTTTGCTTCAGAGGGTAACACAAATGATTAGGAAAATTGGAGAAGATGAAGAGCAATTGATTTTTTTTTTTTGATATGTTTTACTTTGCTTTAGAAGTGGAAAAGATGAAGAACCATTGATTTTTTTTATATGTTTTTGTTGAGAAAATACTCAGTTTGGTCCCTGAAGTTACACTCGAGCCTCAATTTGGTCCTTGACGTTTCAATTGCCTCTATTTAGTCCCTAAACTTTATAAATTTTAATCAACTTAGTCCCTGCCGTGGTTTCCGCTGCAGAGTCATTACCGGAGAGATGATGTGTACAACAGACTGCCACGCTGGACGTCTAACAGATATATTACGTGGCATTTGAAACTTTTGCATCAATTTAGTCCCTAGAAACTATTTAAATCCTTAATCCCCAAATCCATTTGAAACCCCTTAACTTCTTCGTGGATTCTTACTCCTCAACATAATCCGGTTCAGAGACTCCATGCTCATAATACACATGAGCAACTCCGTTGTTTCTCCCAGCATAGAAGCACATTTTTAGCATCTCATCGTCATTAGTCAATATCCTCAAACCAGTTGTCAATGGCATGTTAGGAACCAACCACCTGCATTGCTCGATCTTATCATACCCAAGGTGTTTGTAGTAGTCTCTGACTGAAAAAACATCTAATGTGTCTGTATCTAACCCAGGTAACTCTGAAATTTGTTCCTTGCAGTATGTCAAGTTTCCATCTTTATTTCTGACAAATGATTCTCCATGGTGATATATAATTTTAATGAATTGATCTCCCATCCGCACACAGAAAAATTAAAAAATATCATCAAAAATATCATTTCACCACTATAATTTGAATTGTAAATATAAGAAACTAACAATTATGACATACAGAGTACATAAAGAGTACATAAGGTTACCCTCAAAATATTTTTTTTCTCTTCCGTTAGACTTGCTAAAACATAAATTGCATTGTTGTTATGAGACAACAACAGACCAAAACGAGTTCATTTAGAAAATCAGATCAATTACTCCATGTTACAAGATGCAATAAGCAATTGATTTAATGAGATTAAGACTTTGATAAAACTGCACCTCTCTTTTAAATAAAACAGAGGAAGAATCAAATGTAACATATTGCATATGACAATCTGATTCCATCTTTTTATTTCTTAATCCATTGATTATCAGACAAACACAACCATGTTGAAACGCTAACCCAAAAAAATTCTCCTAAAATATTCAAAATCAAATTAATGGTACAGAAACAGGGAATGATCGAACATCTAACCAATAAGCCAAGAAATTAAATGATACTCACTGAAAACATAAACCCTAACATAGAATAAGCACAAAAACTAACATATACTAACATGCAAAACAAAATGCATTTAGCTAGAATGCATAAAAAAGAAAAAAGAGGAGGAACCAAAAGTGAAGCAAAATAGCAAAGCATCATCACGGGTATAGAAGTTTTTTATGCTTACCTCGAACTTAGTCAACGTTGGTGAAGAGAAGACGACCGGTGCAATGTGAAGTGGTCGAAGAGAAGAGAATCGCAACTTCAACGAATCTGATAACTCAGACTCGCAACGCCATTGAAGAGAAGAGAAAGAAGAAGAACAGTCCTACTATGGGGGAGAATATGTTGTGACTTGTTTAACTAAAACGTTTTTCATCTCATATAACATGATACGACGTCGTTTTGGGCTATTTGAGCGCCAAACAAAAACGACACCGTTTTAGTGGAGTCCAGCGTGGCAGTCCGTTGTACACATCATCTCTCCGGTAATGACTATGCAGCGGAAACCACCGCAGGGACTAAATTGATTAAAATTTATAAAGTTTAGGGACTAAATAGAGACAATTGAAACGTCAAGGATTAAATTGAGGCTTGAATGTAACTTCAGGGACCAAATTGAGTATTTTCTCGTTTTTGTTTTGTTGTTTAAATTAATTGAAACTATAAAATTAGGATTAATTGAATTCTAAAATTTGATTAATTTAAAAGGGTATTTTTGTCTAATCAAATAAAATAAGGATATTTAAGATTTTTTATAAAATTAAATAAAAAATATATTTTTATTTTTATTTAATTAAAGAGGTGTATTAGTAAAAGTGGTGATATAACATATATTTAAAAAAAAAAATTAAATGCTGATGTGGAAAATAAATTTCATGTGACTTGTTACTATTTGTCTATATTTTAAACGTATCGGTACCTATGAATTTAGCAAACACCTTAATAATAAATTGGCAAATAGTTGACTGATTGTGTGTTGGTTATCTAACGGATCGGAGTTAAAAAATGTAGCCAATTTACATTCATAAAATAATAAACAATGATAAAATTTCTAATAATAAATTGTTACAGGTGTAGAATCAGTGGCAGTAGAAGGCGAAAGCAAAGACCAATTAGTGGTAACTGGAGATGGAGTTGATTCAGTTTGTTTGACTAATCAGATTAGGAAGAAGTTCCGGGGTGCTTCCATTATAAGTGTTGAAGATGTGAAAAAAGAACAACCACCACAAAATGAAGAACCATCTTTTACTACTTATCATCATCATTATGATTACTATCGTCCACCACCATATTATCCCTCATGCTACGTCTATGATTCATACCCCAACAGTTCCTTCTTCTTCTAATTAATAATTATCAATTAGCTTATTATTGTTGTCATTCTCAACGGTCAAAGACTTCATTTCTATACATCAAAGGGGTGAATCCATGCATCTATACTATACACACTTTATATAACGTGTGTGTATAAACAATTTTCATATATATAGTATAATAATATCATGTGGTATACATGATGTTTGTGGTGTAATATTCTCCCTTTTCTTTGTAATCCTTTTACCATCTAGCTATAGCTATAGCTAGTGTAAGAAATGTAACGAAATAGATGCACTTTATTTTCTATAAATTTATTATAGTATCAGAGTTCATAGAATTTTGCTGGTACTCACCATAATCAAAACCTTCAATCCAAATAACCAATCTTCTTTTTCTTCTGTCTCACCTACAATAGAAGAATCCACCCAGCCATATTTTTTTCCAAGACCCAATCAGTCTTTTTTACATATATCAGGCTACGTTTGAAATTGAGAATAAGATAGAGAGACAGAAATTAAATAATTGATATTAAAAAATTGATATTAAATTAAGTCTTTATATTATATTTAATGTAAATTGTATTATATTGAATTATATTTGATTTAAGATAAATATAAAGATTAAATGATAGATTTAAAGTTTAAAAAATTAAATAAAAATATTTTAAAATAAAATTATTATCAAAGTTTTAGTCTTTAATCTTAAAAATTTTAATCTCCTCTTACTCTATTTTCTAAAAATATTAAAAAGACTAAAATTTTATATTTTATAACTAAAATTTTAATTTCAGTCTCAATACCAATCTTTAAAAACAAACACTACATTAGAGTGAAAATTCTACTTCAGTCTTTGTCATTCATGTCCTCAAAAAAATAACTACCATTTCTAAAGTCGTTGATTTTAGTCTAATACAGAAATAAGCAAAATGTCTGTGCCTTGAAACAAAATTTGTTCATTTCTTTGTATACTAAAAAAATGAGGACAGTGGCTACAAGGACAACTTTGAGCCAACATTGTTGCTTTTGAAACAAATACTTACCATGAATAAACCATGTTGTAGCAGAACCGGTGGCCTATTGCCCCATGGCCCCTGTGACCGCCCCACCGGAATTCTCGGCACACTGAGAACATAACCATCCACAGTTGTCACCTATAAAACATTTCACACATACACATATAACTTAGTAGCTGCTCAAAATCTTGCTACTGATTAGTGATAAAAATTGCAACAGATTCAAGAAAAATACCAAGTGTTCTTCACAAGCATATCCTTGAGTGAACTAGTGATGAGAAAATACCTTAAGGGGAAAATGATGGCAATGTAGTAAGGTAGCGTTTGGTGGAGAGACAGAGATTGAAAGACTAAGACTGAGAGACAGAGACTAAGAGACAGAGACAGAAATAAATTTTAGTATTCTGTTTGGTACAAAGTGGGAGACAGAAATTAAAATAAGAATGAAACTCTAATTTAATTTGTACAAAAGGTAAAATTGGAATTAATTAATTCAAATGAGGATATTTTAGGTATAAAATGTTATTAAAGTTTCAATCTCTGTCTCTAAAAATTTCAGTCCCATGTGTCCTCACTTTTTGGAGGTACTGAAATACTGAAATTTTAGGGATAGAGACAGAAATTTTAGTACCAGTTTCTAAACAAACAAACATGATACTGAGTCTCAGTCTCTCAGTCTCTGTCCCAGTATCTCAAAACAAACGCTACCTAATATCACTACTTTGAGTTCTGAGTGGATACAATCTAGTTCCAGCTGCAATTGCTATATAAAAGTATCTTATCATTAATTAAAAAGTAATAATTATTATAAGTAAAAATGGTAATTATCTTATACTTTACTAATAGGTTTTGTTTATTACTATTACTTTTTTACTAGGATTAGCTAGACATTTTAATTAGGTAAATAATTGAGTAAAATATCATTTTTATTCCAATGTTTACGATTCTTTCTTTAAAAAAAATACCCCTAACGTTTAATTTTATTCAATTTTGTTCCTAAAATTAGGTAATTTTGACACAAATAAAAAACGATAAGAACAAAAATAAATAAAACTAAACGTAAAGGTATTTTTGAAAAAGATCGCAAATATTAGACACAAAAAAATATGCTTTATTCTAAATAATTTTTTACTTAAAAGATGTACCAACTTATAATGTATATATTTTTTGGTGAATACTCATCCCAACCTTTGATAATTTTTTCTAAAGACTATGAGGTCCTCAAGAAAAAAAATATTTCGGCTCCTGATAATTAATTTTGTGAGACTGGTTAGCTCATTTGTCAATGATCTCTCTCAAGAACATGCTTATGTGACTCGTTAATTACTAATGTATCCTCCATTTAATTTTATAAGTAAAAATAATTTAAAAATTACTCATATTTTTTAGTTTTACACCGTAAATTTTGTCAATGTATTTAAAAAAGGTAAATAAAAAATAAAAATACTAACAATTATCCCCTAAGAGACAACAAAATTCCCAACAAAAAAAAATTGTCAATTCTAGTCAATTTTTAACATATAAATCAACAGTTTAATATGTTATGTAGACTTATTCCATTAATATTAAAAAAAATATTGACAAAAGGGTTAATCAGTCTTACAAAAATAAAATTTAAAGACCAAAAAATATATTTTTTATTAAAAATCTCGTTACCTTTAAAAATAATTGGCCATTTAAAGTTTTTCTTTATATTTTTTAACACAAATAGATATGAATATATGATGAGTAAAATAAAATAATATCAATAAATTAATTTTATTATATTTATGAATTTTTTTATACCACTTTTTTTCTGTGTTCAAAAACTACAATCTCCAACCAAACTATGTATCAACAAGAAAACACACATCAACAACAGTCACTTTTTTATTTTAATATGGAGAAGAGTTTGGTGTGATACAACGTTATGGAGAACATGGGTGCTTTACCTGCATGTGGTGTCAGGGGGACTGAAATCGGACGGAGGAATTTGGAGGTAGGAACTCGAACGGTCCGATTAGAGGGCACAACTCGAACCGTTCGATTTGTGCGATCCCAGCCACGTTCGCGCGTTCGTTGCTCCCCAGAACGGTGCCCCCTTATACCAACATGCTTCCTGGAACCTAACTCACTCCCTTCGAGTCACTTTCATAGTGAACTCCACCAGCAATCTCTTTCTTCTCTTCTTCTTCAGCCTCCAAAATCCTATTGTTCTTCATGCAAACTTGAAGGAAAAATTCACAATGCCAAAGAAACAAAAATATAAAGATGTTGATCGTCTTGAACTTCATATTATACATTATCTCAACCACTCTGATTATGTAAGTTTAGTTTTTAAATTTTTTTTATATTTTAAATTTATTATTATTGTTAAAAATTTAGAAATATATATTTAAATGAGGTAAATATTATATGTTATAGAATTATTATTATTATTATTGTTAGAAAGTGAATTTAGGAACATATAAGTTAAGAAATTGTGATTATCGTTAGAACTTAGAAATTTATTGTTGAAAGTATATATATATATATATATATATATATATATATATATATAGTTGTAGTTGATTAGTGAACTTTTTAATTAATGATAATATTTAAATTGATGTAATGTGATAGATTAGTAAAAATATATGTTTAGAATTTTTTGTAATAATTTTAGAAATTATAATTAATTATTACGTTTAAGTTGTATAATTATTGGAAATGGTTTGGGAAATTGAGTAAATTAGGTAGAATTTTTTGTAATAATTTTTTGTTTGTTGTTAGATTTTTAATTGAAATAAATATGTTAGTGTAGTTGAGGGTTTAATGAAGTGAAATTTTATTAGTTAAACAAAAATTGAATTTATTTATTAGTTATTATTAGTAGTAAGGTAGTTTGTTGTTAGTGACTAAATAAATAAATAATTATATAATTCAATGCTCAGTTGAGAATAGAATGAGTAAAATATGTATAATAATAATATCGTAATTTTTTATATTTTATAAAGCATTTAAAATAATTTATAGGGTTGTTAATTAAATTTAGCAGTTAAGTTAATTACTCGGGGCTTTAGTAAATTTGATTAAGTAAAATTATTTGTTTGAATTAGATTTAGTAAAATTATATATCATGGCTTTGTGATTTCAATTATTATGTCTTAGTTTAGTTAATTGTGGAAATTATTTAATAATGATAGTTAATTAATTGGTAGGTTAGGTTAGTCATACATGATAATTACTAAATTAACTAATTAACAACAAGTTTAGCATGAGTTTAATAAATTAGTTGCCCTAGTTAGATAATTATTATCTTTTAGTAGTAAATTAGTAATTGTTAATGATTTGACTAATAATCTGATATGTTTTTATAAAGTTCACGGTATCTGACATGTGATCACCCACTCCCTCCGGATCGGTAGAATGATAGGATTGAGGAGCATTTACGGTTTATCGGTTTCTTGCATGTTTCCCAAACTGGAGTAGTTCAATGTCAGAAAGTACTGGTAAATGCTCTAGTCGAAAGGTGACATCCAGACACACATACCTTTCACCTTCCTGTTGGTGAATGTGCTGTGACACTGGAAGATGTTGCTGTTATTCTTGGTCTTCTAACAGACGGTCTTCCAGTCACATGGATGACTATGAGTAGTTTTGAAGCCTTAGAGGCGGAGTGTTTGCAGCGATTCGGGGTTGCACCGAGAAGTCGGACTGTAGAGCAAACTGCATAAAACTGACGTAGCTTCGAGATCTAAAAGAACGATTACAGTTGGTTAACGAAACCAGCATGCAGATGTACGTAAAGTGCCACATTATGTTATTATTTAGTACAGTCTTGCTCGGTGACAAGTCTGGGACATTTGTGCACTGGAAGTTCCTGCCTTTACTTCATAATTTTGTTCGATGACATGGACGAAGATGAAGAATCTCGTAATGATGCTTCTGGTGATGATGACGGTGCAGGTCCTATTATTGTTTTATTCTTTAGCCAATTGATTATATTATATTCATATATGATTGATTTGCTTATATTATATACTTGCTGGGTCAATTGATGATATTATATTCATGTATGGTATTTGTGTTGATTTGATTATATTATAAACTTGTTCAGTCAACTAATTAAGTTGTACACAGGTGATGCACGAACTCCAGCTGAAACAGAGAAAGACTACAATCTCAGGGTTGATCCGCCTCTACTGAGCATTGTTGTCAGCACTTGCACCACCTGCCTGGCGGCATCTACTACAGCTGTGTCCCTCAGCCCCACATTGCCTACATCGCCTAGGACGACATAACATTCGCGTGTCCATCTCGTTCAAGAAGTAGGTCATCCTTGGACGACCTTTGGTAACTCGTCTCAGGTACGGATTCGGTACGAATCGAGGCCCGTTGTAAGCAGGCCGTGTAGTAGGATTCCTCAGTGGCCTAAACCTGGCTCGGTAAACCCGTCAAACTTGGTCCATCTTATACACATCATGAATATAAACTTGCCAATCTAGTCGTTGATTTTCATAACATGCAAACACATGTCGACAAGGAATTCGGTCCACCTGAAACTCACCGCAGTCACATCGTTGTCGACGGAGGTCGACAGCATACTCCATTCCACTTGGCATCTCACGCACTTCAAAGACCTCATTCTGCCTGTCGAAGCAATTCACCTGGATGTTTCCTGATGCAAGTTGATTTGCATGCAACTTGGAGGTCACAAGCTCAGAAAAAACATGGCCAGCATTAATCCGAGCCTCTGCCTCACCTCTTTTTCGAGTGAACAACTCGTTGAGTCTGTAGAAAGTTGCTTTGACAAGTGCAGCGAAGGGGAGATTGCGTGCACCCTTTATGAATGAGTTGATGCATTCCACGAGGTTCGTCGTCATGTGACCCCATCGGTAACCACCATCGAATGCCAATGCATACTATTCGCGGGGGATTCGGTTTAGCCAGTTAGTATAAGCCTTGCCCCATTCTCGTAAACGTTGGTAACGCAATTCATACTCGCGGACCGTCCTCGAATATCCTGCGCAATAAGAAAGGACAAATTACAAAAAACAACCAATAACAGTACCCTGTTAATAATGAACTTCAAATTACAACAAGGTTACCTATATTGATGACAAGTTTTTATAGATACGGTACCTTGAACTTTCTCAAAAAATTTGACTCTATATGCCTGATGCAAAACATGTGGAAAGCTCTGGGAGGCGACCAAGCTCCGTTACCGCGGGCCACAGTTGTATTGATGGATTCGTGTCAGTCAGAGATCAGTCCCGCACCATCCCGAGTCACTACATGTTGTTGCAGGTTACTCAGAAAAAAGTACCACGCATCAGAAGTCTCTCCCTCCACAATAGCAAATGCAATTGGGACGATATTGTTGTTACCATTCTGTGAAACTGCAACTAATAAACAACCCTTATACTTTCCGTACAAGTGAGTCCCATCTACTTGGACAACTGGTTCACAATGTCTAAATGCTCTAATACAGGGGTAATAACTCCAGAAGACTCGATGCAACACCCGGATATCAGTAACCAAGTCATCGCCTTGATATGCAGGCATAGTCTCAAAATGGACAACTGCTGATGGCTCCTTATGACACATGGCCTCAAACCATATAGGTAAAGCTTCGTACGATGCTTCCCAACCTTCAAATATTTTTTCCATTGATTTTTGCTTAGCCAACCATGCTTTCCGATAGCTGATGGTGTAATTGAACTTTGACTGCACTTCCGCAATAACTAATTTCACCTTTATGAGGGGTTAGCCTCAACCAACGGCTTTATTGCTTCTGCAATTGTGTTCGAATCTAACTTCGAATGATCCTGAGAAATAGTTGCTCTGGTGCAAGTGTGATTACCATTATACCTCCTTATAACCCAACAGTACTTTCTGCTGATCATGCTAACCCTGATAAGCCAATCACAACCTGACCCATACTGTGTACACTTGGCATAAAATGTCAGCGGCTCTGACTCATACACCCGGTAGTCTACACCTCTTCGGATAGTATAATCTTTCATCGCCCTAATAATAGCTTCCCTGGAACTGAATTCCATTCCCACGGCAAATTCACCATCTGCGACAACAGGAATTTTTGCCATGACGACAACCGTAGCATAAATATTTAATACACAAATATTTAATAAGTGCAATTAAAAGTAAATCAATACTCACTACATCATTCTTAATATAATTAATAAACACTAATTAAAAGCATAAGCACATAAATAAATACTAATTAATAAACACTAATTAATATTTAACTTAATCAATAACTAACTACAAATAATATTATTAACTAAACAAACACACAAACAAATGCTAATTACGTATATTATCACATGTCACGTAACTATTTGGTCACATCGATCAATATAAATTATTATAAAATTCTAATCCTTCGTGTATACATATAGGCAATTACGTACCTGCATTCGTATACTCTGGAAACTCCGGAGCATGCATGGCTTCCAAGTCCAAAACTCGCATGAAAGACGGCTCCTCAAACGGATGTTCGTTTGCGAGTGCATTTGCCACGTCAGTCACATTTGGTGCCATAGTGCCGTCACCTTGGTCTTCGTCTCTGTCTGGACCAACAACTTCGTAATTACTTTCAAACTCTTCCTCACTGTTGCTGTTGTAATCTTCCCGTTCAATATTTTGATCAGCTTCAGACTGTTCGAATTCAATATACACCTCAATGAACGATATCTGACCGCGACTTTCAATGTACATTGAAAACATCTCTTGCATGCTCGCTTCATGAGTTACATATTTCGTATGAAATTGAACGAATCCACTAAATACCGGTATGGGATACCTGTATAAAATACATGATATTCTCCTAGACAACCCAGATTCTATCTTCTCACAAATCACACATTTTAGTTTCTCGAATGAGATTGTGAATGGAATAACAATATCTAAGGGATTTTCAAAAATAAATTTCACTCCTTCAACTATTTCTAACAAAATCTGACCGGAATAATATACTTTCCGTAAGACTCTATCATCCATTTTTCTCACTCACATGAATAAACTTCACACTCAAATTATTTTTCTTCGTTCGAAAGAACAGAGAAAGATAGATGGAGGTGCTGAGGGAAGAAGACGATGAATTAAAGAACTGCTCTAATCAGTCCAATACGAGCTACCCACACTTATATAATGTTAAAAAAATATATTATACTCAACTCGGACCCAGCGATTACCGTTAACGTTAGGGGTGTGCATGACTCGGCCCGGCCCGAAGACCCAGCCCAGTCCCGAACACTTTAGGGACTAATTTAGTGTGATTTCATCGGGTCTAGGGCCGGGTATGGGTCTCAAAAATAGACCCGGTCATTATTTCGGGTCGGGTCCGGGCCATAGCTCGGGTCATCCGAAATCGGCTCGGTGGCCCGGTCATCATACATAATTAATATTTTGTGTTATTAGTGATGGATGATGGCTATTATTATGTGAAATTTAAGTGTTGTAAACCTTAATATTTTGTGTTATTAGTCATTATATATAAGACTATAAGTTAATATTTTATGTTTAAAATGCATAAGACTTTAGACTAATGCATAATCTTGTGTTATTTGTATTGATTTAAATATTTGGTGTTATTAGGCAATATTAGTATTGATTATGGTTATGCTTTAATTTTAGAGAAGAGTTGGTTCTTATTATATTTTTCTAAGTGAATTTTACCATGTCAAATAATGATTGGATTCTTGGAAATTTGGATATTTTTACATGCTAACTTACAAGAAGGTATCAAGGTAATATAATGTTAACGGTCTGATTTTCACCCGGTTTTTACCCGGTATAATCGTGGCCCGAAAGTGTATAGGTTTCATCGGGTCTAGGGTCGGGTTCGGGTCTAACAAATAGGCCCGGTATATATTTTGAGTCGGGTCTGGGTCACATCAAATCTGGTTTCACCCGATCCATGCACATCCCTAGTTAACGTATTCAAAAAAAATATTTATTAATCAAATTCGGACGATCCGATTTGATTTTAGAAAAAAAATTTACTAATCGGACAGTCCGATTAGTCACTCCTGAAATTCAAATTTTTCCTCTCTCACAACTCGAACCATCAAATTTGGTTATCCAAATTTTTTTGCACAGAACTCGGATAGTCTGATTTCTTCCACCAGGTTTCAGCAAAAGCTGTCCCACATCCATGTATAGCACCCCCATATTCCATATCAACGCATAACACACATATGGCTGGCATATCTAAAATAATGAGCCAACAACAGTTTCTGACTAACTTTCTGCCATTAAAAAAAGAAGCCTGAGTCGCATGTGTTTCATGCCACATATATGCATGTTTCTGAAAATCGATCGGGATCGGTCAGATTAACTTAGAATTGGTCTTTTGACTAGTTTGCTGGTGATAAAAAATCGTCAAAATCAGTAAAAAAAAAAGAAAAAGAAATTTGCACTTAGTAATCCAAAATAATTTTTCATTAAGAACGAAAAATCATATTGATTTATCAGAAATTAATTATTGAACAGATTCGATTCAAGATAAAAATTAATCAGCAATAAATTAGTCAAAAAATTAAAAAATCAATCTAGCAATTGATTAATTAGTAGAATCAATTTAGTTTTGACTTTTGAGCAATTAACCAATTTTAAACCAAAAATATAAAAAAAAAACATATATATTTTATTATATCCGGTTGAAATTAACCTTGATCCCTAACCTCTACTGGTTCGATGAAGCTTGTCCAAAACCCACTCAGCCTGACCCATACATGAGATATGACTTGTTAGAAAATAAAATCAAGTGGTATGCAAGTAACAAAAGTTTAGAAAAGTCAAAGGCAAAATTTAATTTGAATTCAAAGTGGTTACAACTTCATGGTTCATCACCAAGATTCTACAAACTTCTTGTGCTATCTATCAACTTGCATGGATTAGAATTTTCATGAAACATGGTTAAAGAATTGAAGAAGCAAAGTTTGAGTTGAATACAATAATCATCAATTGGCTAGATATTGCTAGAAGCTAACATATTGGAAGCTTGAAGATTTTTGAAGAACATTCAAGAGAATAGTGCAACTACAACATTCTACAATATTGGAGAAATTCAAAATCAAATTAAATTGAAATTAGAAGATTATGGAAACTATATGAATACAAGTTGCACCCATCATCTCCATATTAGAAGAATGAAGAATCATGAATTGGAAGCCTCAAGATTGATGATTAAGAATTTGAAGCAAAATTGAACAAGAAATTGACTAGTCAAAGTTTCTACATGTTTCTTGAATTATTACAACTAGTGCTTAGTTATTATGAGAATTATTATTTTATTATGAAGGTTTGCCTATATAAAGGCTTCATATGTATATGTTGTTATCCATCTCTCCATGAACCAAAATACTTAGTGTTTGTTTCAAAAAATTCTCTCCTTATTATTATGAGTGTTAGTGAGTTTGAGAGATTGAAAATATGATAGCGTCATTTATATGAGTGAGTGATCCTAGGGCCAATTAAGTGTAGATATTATACTTACATTTGGTATCAGAGCTGGTTAATCCAGTGCCTAGTGTTTGAGATTTTGTGAGGTGTGAGAGAGTTCTCACAAAGTTGTTTATTCATAGAGTCGGTATAGCAAACGCTTTCAATATTGTGTGGTCTGGTCCCAAGTTAGATGGGAAACTTGATTATAGTTATTGGGAGACTTTGATGTCTACCCATTTGAAGGCCAGAACCTGTGGAATTTTATTGAACCGGGTTTGCAAGAAGGAGTAGATGCTGCTCAACAGAGGAGAGATCAATTGGCGCTATCTCAAATTCATCAAGGTGGAGATTATACTGTGTTTGGCAAAATAGCAAATGCCAAAAGTGCAGAAGAAGCATGGAACACGTTGAAGCTGTCATATAAAGGCATAGATAAAGCTCAGAAAGCAAAGCTATAGTCTTTCAGAAGAGAATATGAAAGGTATGAGATATCTAGCTCAGAAATCATTGAGCAATCTTTTACTCATGTTACAGACTTTGTCAATAAGATAAGAGTCTATGGAGATGATATGCCCGATGGCAAAGTGGTGGAGAAAATTCTTCGTACCATGCCGATGAAGTATGACCATGTGGTGACTACGATACTAGAGTCCCACGATATGGATACTATGATGATTGCAGAGTTGCAAGGAACCATGGAAAGTCACATCAGTAGAATACTGGAGAAGTCAGAAAAATCAACCGAGGAAGCCCTGAAAAGCCGAGTGAATTTAAGCAATGTTGCAGAATCAAGCCGTACACAAGAAGGACGAGGACGTGGTTTCAATCTTCAAAATAGAGGTAAAGGAAGTTTCAGAGGTAGAGGTCGTGGCAATTACAACCAAGGAAGTTATAATAATTTTATACCACCTAATCAAGGAAGAGGTGGAACAAATTTCAGGCCTGTCAACCGAGGAAGAGATCGAGGCAATTTTTATCAAGAAAGAACTAATTTCAACTACTTTCATTGTGGAAATTTTGGACCCAAAGCAGCAGATTGCAGATTCAAAACGATGAATAACAATCAAGCACACGTTTTAGAAAAATAGCATTAAAATACTAATGATAATCCGGGTACTCAGACTTTATTTTTTTACAAGTAATTCATGTGTTGAAGATAAAAATATATGGTACTTGGATAATGCTTGTAGTAATCATATGTCTAGTAGAAAGGAGTTTTTTTCTTCATTAGATGATTCTGTTAAACTATTATTGAAGTTTGGTAATAGTACAAAGATCCCTATTGAAGGAAAAGGGCACATACCAATTAGATTGAAGGATAGTTCTCTGAGTTATATTTCTGATGTTTACTATGCTCTTGAACTTGATTACAATTTACTGAGTATGGGGCAATTATCTGAGATAGGATATAAGATGATAACTTATCATGGATATTGCACTGTGTTTGACAACAATGGAAGGTTCATAGATAAAGCAAAGATGACTTCAAACAGAATGTTTCCATTAAAAATTCAACATATTAATCCCTCTTGCATGAGCTCTGTGATACTTGATGATAACTAGCTGTGGCACATGCGGTTTGGATATTTTTATTTTTCTGGCCTAAACTACCTGTCAAGGAAAGGACTTATTTCTGGCCTATCACGGATTCATATTCCCAATTGTATTTGTGAGATTTGTCAACTGGGAAAGAAGCATAGAGATCCATTCCCTACAGAAAATTCATGGAGAGCTAGAAGATTACTTGAAATTGTGTATTCAGATCTCTGTTCTGTAGAAGTTCCAAGTAATGGTGGTAGCAGGTACTTTATCGCTTTTATTGATGATTTTAGTAGATATACATGGGTATACTTTCTAAAGCAAAAATCAGAAGCCTGTGATGTCTTTAAGACATTCAAGGCATTTGTCGAAAAAGAAAGTGGCTATAAAATCAAAATTCTCAGAATTGATAGAGGAACAGAATATCTTGCATGTTCAGAATACTTTAAGCAACATGGAATTCAACACCAACTAACAACTAGATACACTCCTCAACAAAATGGAGTTGCTGAAAGAAAGAACAGAACCATCATGGATATAGTCAGATGCATGCTCAAGTCAAAACAAATGCCTAAAGAGTTTTGGGCAGAAGCATTCGCAACAGCATATCATATTTTAAACAGGTGTCCAACAAAAAGTGTTCGTGATAAAACTTCAGAGGAAGCTTGGAGTGGAAAGCGGCCTTCCATCCATCATTTCAGAGTCTTTGGGGGTATTGCTTATGCCCACGTACAAGATCAATTAAGGAAGAAGTTAGATGACAAAGACGAAAAGTGTATCTTTATTGGCTATAGCACAGTCTCAAAAACATACAAGTTGTACAATCCAAAAACAAAGAAAGTAATCATCAGCAGAGACGTGACATTCGATGAGAAAGACATCTGGGACTGGAACACAAAGACAGAAAAGCAACTTACTATAATTCCAAATACACGTGATGAAGTAGAAGAAAGGCAACCTGACACAACCGGACAATCAGAATCATCTAGAAGATCACAAAGAGAGCGGAGACTACCTGCTAGATTAGCAGATTATGAAGTTGGCAATGACAACGATCTGTCTAATGAAGAAATCATAAACTTTGCTTTATTTTCAGACCGTAATCCGTTGAACTTTGAAGAAGCTTCTAAAGACAACACTTGGAAGAAAGGAATGGATGAGGAGATTCATGCCATTGAGAAGAATGACACATGGGAGCTGACAGATTTACCAACAAATAAGAAGCAGATTGGAGTAAAGTGGGTTTACAAAACTAAGTACAAACCCAACGGTGAAGTTGATCATTTCAAAGCAAGATTAGTTGCAAAAGGATACAAACAAAAGCCAGGTATCGATTATTTTGAAGTATTTGCTCCTGTTGCTAGATTAGATAGTATTCGTATGATTATTTCACTCTCAGCTCAAAATAAGTGGAAGATATATCAAATGGATGTTAAGTCTGCATTTCTAAATGGCACTTTAAAAGAAGAAGTGTATGTTGAGCAACCTACAGGATATGAAGTTTTTGGAAAAGAAGATAAAATTTACAAGTTGAAGAAAGCCTTGTACGGGTTAAAACAAGCACCAAGAGCATGGTACAAGAAGATTGATTCTTATTTTACTCAGAATAGTTTCAAAAGATGTCCATTTGAACATACGCTTTATATCAAGTTTGTTGAACCTGGAGATATCTTGATCATGTGTTTTTATGTTGATGATTTAATCTTTACTGGCAACAATTTGAAGATAATTACAGAATTCAGAGAGGCTATGATAAAGCACTTTGAAATGATAGATATGGGCTTGATGTCTTACTTTCTTGGCATTGAAGTGGTTCAAAGAGATGATGGTATTTTCGTTTCTCATAAGAAATATGCAAATGATATTTTGAAGAAATTTCAAATGGAACATTCAAAACCAGTTCATACTCCAATCGAAGAGAAGTTCAAGTTGTTGAGAGAAGATAAAGGAAGAGCAGTAAATCCTACATATTACAAAAGCTTGATTGGAAGTCTAAGGTACTTGACTGCGACTAGACTAGATATTGTATTTGGAGTTGGTTTGCTTAGCAGATTTATGGAGGAGCCTTGTACCAACCATTTGCAAGCGGCAAAAAGAATTCTTCGATATATCAAAGATACTTTAAATGATGGTATTTATTATGAAAATACTACTGAAGTGAATCTTGTTGGTTACACTGATAGTGATTGGGCTGGAGATATAAAAACAAGAAAAAGTACCTCAGGTTTTGTATTTCATCTTGGTTCTGGTGCAATTTCATGGTCGTCAAAGAAACAACCAGTAGTAGCACTCTCTACAGCAGAAGCAGAATATATAGCAGCAGTAAGTTGTGCAACATAAGCAGTTTGGTTAAGAAGAATTCTTGAGGAATTGAATGAGAAACAAAGTACTCCAACAACAATATTTTGCAATAACAAGTAAGCTATTGTGCTTTGCAAAAATCCAGTATTCCATGGAAGATCGAAGCATATTGATATTCGATTTCACAAAATCATAGAGTTGGTGAATGAGAAAGAAGTTTTTATTGAGTACTGTCCCATTGAAGATGGTTAAAAATTGAAGAAGTAAAGTTTGAGTTGAATACAATAATCATCAATTGGCTAGATATTGCTAGAAGCTAACATAATGGAAGCTTGAAGATTTTTGAAGAACATTCAAGAGAATAGTACAACTACAACATTCTACAACATTGAAGAAATTCAAAATCAAATTGAATTGAAATTAGAAGATTATGGAAACTACATGAATACAAGTTGCACTAATCATCTCCATATTAGAGGAATGAAGAATCATGAATTGAAAGCTTCAAGATTGATGATTAAGAATTTGAAGCAAAATTGAACAAGGAATTGACTAGTCAAATGTTCTACATGTTTCTTGAATTATTACAACTAGTGCTTAGTTGTTATAAGAATTAATATTTTATTATGAAGGTTTGTCTATATAAAGGCTTCATATGTATATGTTGTTATCCATCTCTCCATGAACCAAAATATTTACTGTTTGTTTCAAAAAATTCTCTCCTTATTATTATGAGTGTTAGTGAGTTTGAGAGATTAAAAATATGATAGCGTCATTTATATGAGTGAGTGATCCTAGGGCCAATTAAGTGTGGGTATTATACTTACACTTGGTATCAGAGCTGGTTAATCCAGCGCCTGGTGTTTGAGAGTTTGTGAGGTGTGAGAGAGTTCTCACAAAGTTGTTTATTGTAACACCCTACCACACAGAGCTTTACGCTTAAGTCGTAAAACAGAGGTGGTGTGGTATTACGACCTCTAAAATAAAATGTATATATATAATAGCAGAAGAATTATAATATGCTAGGAGCCTTGAAGAATAGAGGAAATAAAAATCGCGAAATAAAAACGCAACGCTCGAGAAACGAGTTAACTTGCATGCTAAGAAAGCTACAGCTGTCAAGTGTAAAGTAACCCAAAACAGAAACAGAGAGTCAAAGATACAAAATAACGAGCTCTTGACTCAGCCTACGAAGTCAAGACTAGCCAGAGAATATACACACATATATACATATATATACATATCCCAAACCCAAATGTACATAAACAAAATCCTGCCTCTCCATACACCTCTAGGAGGATAAAAAAGAATAAGTTATGTGGAGAGAAAGCTAAGTACATATATATACATCATAGCATAACAAAATAACCTAGTAACCACTCCGCTTCAAGAGTCTAGACGCCTAAGGAGATGCCTCTCGACCTGCATCTGAAAAACAACAATATAGTATGGAATAAGAACCGAAGGTTCTCAGTATGGTAAAGGTGTCACACACATAATATATAAGGTCCTGGGAATGCCAGAGGCAATCCTAGAACGCCGACACTCATATTATAGAGCTTAAAGTATTAAACAGAAGCCATAAAAGGTAGTTTTCTAAGAGTACCTAAACTTGACTTAACTTAACCTTAAATATAAACCCCATATTGCCGTTCCTCCATACCTCCACCTCCTTCAGTATTTTACAGACAGTTAAAACAAATATAAGCAAGCACAAGAAGGTTACAAATACAGCAGGTAATAATTACACATTTAACATGGAAAATACAGCTAGGCACACCCAACTAATGCACAAGCAAGTAATTCAAGTAATATGCAGATGATGCATGCCTGTCCTACGGCTGATGAGACTCATCTGTCGGTTATCCAGCCAATCTGACAAGTTTGAAAATACTTAGACTGTCCCCCGACGTGCATCCCCAAGAGTCTATGCATAGCTTTTTCTCAAATAATCAATATTACTCAATGAGGGTTACATTCCCGAGAATTTATATAGTGCCCGGTCACACTTATGTCGTAGGCTCAACAGAGTATCGAGTTTTCAACCTGGTACACGTGGTAGCAAGCCACAGTACTTTATCCAGGAAATATCGTATCTCAGATCGTTCAAATTCATAAGCCATATAAATGATTCAATTATAATTCATCAACATCCACATCATTCTCAATCACATCTCATTCATCATCATACATCAATCATATTCAATCCTTATCCTTCATTATCACACCTCCCATTCCATCCATCAATAGTTCCTTTTCAAAACATAATTCATTCTTTTCTAAATGAATCAAACTTAAAACATACTCATTTTCTTAATAACTCAAAATCAAACCATATAACCTTTGAATCTAAATCATTTTAAATAATCATATAAAAAAATCTCTAATTTTTATAAAATTTCGGCAGCATCTCCTCTAAAACTCGGACTTTGCCACCCTTTTCGGGTCCAAACCTGCGTTCTTATCAATTCAACATACCCTCCTCATCATCATAACAATCACCACAATAAATCTACCTCAGATCAATAATTATACTCATACAATATTCAAATTCAACAACCAAAATTCAACTAAGAATCATAGTTCACAAATCTTAGGCTTTTAACACAAAATACCTCATTATCACAACAACTTCCACGATAGTTATACCTCAAATCAATAATTCACCAAATCACCAGTTAATAAACAAGCACCAAACCAACCATGTTCATCAACAGGATACTAAGTATTAAATATACACATGCAATCCAACTTATCCTATGGTCATCTAGCCTAAGTTTTCACAGAACATTATATATTAAATGCAAGAAACATAAACCATACCTTGGCCGATTTTCACGTAACGACCAAAGAAAATTATTTAAAACCAAGGAAGCCCCTTCAAAATTCAACTAATCAACTTCTTCCAAGTTCCAATATTCACAATTCCAAGCTCCAATTATTTATTCACAACCTAATACACATTCATAACACATATATATCCAATTTAATACTCAAAGCTCAAATTTAATGAAATTAAAATAAAATTATCGTATTCTCACCTTACCCAAGCTTCACATAAGCAAGAGTGAACGTTTTTCTCAAGTTAATTGGATCCTAAAACATCAGAAATCAAAGAAATTCAACATTCCTATTCATAATTCAAAAATTGGGGGAAGAAGAGGCTGAGGTGAAATAACAAGTTACCTATGAAATTCTTCCAGTAGAAACATAGAGCTCGATGCGGTGAACACGTGGCCACAAACGGTGCGGCAATTGGAGCTCGGACGGAGGAGTTACGGGAGTTGGAAATTTGCCGTAGGGGGTTCAGGAGTGTTTTCTTCTCCCTGGGGCTTTTCACGCTGCTGCAGGTGAAATGAAGAAGAAAGGGCTTTCGGGCTCATTTAAAGTGTTGGTCCGGTTGGATCGACAATCCGGTTCGGGTCCAGTTCAACTAGTATGGCCCGTTCGGTCCAATTTTGGACCGATTTCTTCGAAATTAGTGTCAAAATTCTCATTTCGATGAGCTCTATCCTAATTTGATATAATATTCACATTTCTAATTTTTCTTATTAAAAACTAATTTATTGACTAATTATCTACTAATTTATCGGGGTTTACATCCTACCCACCTAACAAAGAATTTTGCCCTCAAAATTCAAATCTAGTTACCTGAAAAGAGATGTGGATAGTCCTTTCACATATCTGATTCGAGCTCCCAGGTATGTTCCTCGATACCAGCTCGACTCCAAGCTAATTTTACCAATGATACTTCCTTCCAGCGTAATCATTTAATACTAGTATCATCAATTCTCACTGGAATTACTAGAAGTGTTAGATCTTCTCTTACTTGGATTGGTTCTAGTTCCAGAATATGACTTGCGTCAGGAGTATACTTCCAAAGCTATGACACATGAAACACGTCATGCAAATTCGAAAGATACGGTGGTAAGGCAATTCTATAAGCCACTGGCCCAATTCTCTTCAGGATCTCAAACGGTCCAATATAACGGGGATTCAGTTTTTAGTCTTAATAGCTCTTCCCACTCCAGTGGTTGGTGTTACCTTCAGAAAGACATGTTCTCATTCTTCAAACTCCAAAGGCTTTCGCCTTTGATCAGCATAGCTCTTCTGACGACTCTGGACTATAAGCATTCGATTACGAATCTTTTTTATCTGTTTAGTAGTTTCAGCTATCATCTCAGGCCCTAACAAATTTCTTTCTCCAGTTTCATGCCAACATAGTGGAGACTGGCATTTTCTGCCATACAAAGCTTCATATGGAGCCATTCCGATGCTCACATGGTAGCTATTATAAGCAAATTCCACTAATGGCATATACCGATCCCAACTCACTGGTTGGTCCAAAACACAGGCCCTTAGCATATCCTCTAAGGTCTGAATTGTTCTCTCTGACTGACCATCTGTCTGAGGATGATATGCAAGACTCAAACTTAACTGAGTCCCAAATGCACGTTGAAAAGCTCCCCAGAACCTTGATTTAAAATGAGGATCCCTGTCAGATATAATGGTAAAAGGCACGCCATGCAACCTGACAATCTCTTTGATATACATTCGAGCCAATTCCTCCATTGTGCAACTTATTCGAATGGGAAGAAAGTGAGATGACTTTGTCAATCGATCCACAACCACCCAAATAGCGTCACAACCAGATCGGGTTTTAGGCAAACCTATCATAAAATCCATTGCGATACTCTCCTATTTCCATTGTGGAATCTCCAAAGGCTGAAGGGTCTCTGATGGTCTCTGATGCTCAATCTTAACCTTCTGACACGTTAAACATTTAGATACGTGTAATGCCACATCATTCTTCATCCCTGGCCACCAGAACATCGCTTTCAGATCTTGATACATTTTGGTACTCCTTGGATGAATTGAGAACCCACTCTTATGAGCTTCCTTCAAGATACTTTATCGCAGGTCTCTAACATCAGGCACAATAATCCGATTCTTGAACCTCCATAAACCATCCTGACCTTTTGACACTCTCCACTGTTTTCCCTGCTCAACTGCTGGTAATACCTTACGTAACGTTTCACTATCTCGATGAGCCTTCAGAAGTTCTGATTTAAAATCACTTGAAATCTGCAACTGACTCAAACACAGAATTCCAAATTCTTCTCTAACTCCCAAATTCAAACCTTGAAATGCTTTCAGTAACTCTTCCTCCCGTAGCATCATCCAAGCTACATATAAAGACTTCCGACTCAAAGCGTCCGCCACAACATTCGTTTCTCCTGGATGATAATTCAATTCAAAATCATAATCTTTCAGAAGCTCCATCCACCTCCTCTGACGCATATTCAACTCTTTCTACTCAAAAAGATACTTCAAACTCTCATGGTCTGAGAAAACATAAAACTTAATGCCATAAAGATAATGCCTCCAAATCTTTAAAGCAAACACAACAGCAGCAAGTTCCAAATCATGTGTCGGGTAGTTCATCTCATGCGGCCTTAACTGTCGTGAGGCGCATGCTACAACATTCTGGTGCTGCATCAGAACACACCCCAAGCTCTTCAGCATGCATCATAGTACAGTTCAAACGGCTCACTTGGTTCAGGCAATACTAACACGGGTGCAGTAGTTAATCTGTGCTTCAGTGCTTGGAAGCTCTCTTCACATTTCAGAGACCAAACAAAAGGCGTATCCTTCCTAGTCAACTTAGTTAAAGGTAAGGCGAGCTGTGAAAATCTCTTAATGAATCTCCGATAATACCCCACCAAACCTAGGAAACTCTTGATCTCTGTCACTGAAGTTGGTCGCTCCCAATTCATTACTGCTTCCACCTCAGCAGGATCTACAGCTATTCCCTGTTTACTCACCACGTGACCGAGAAACTTCACCTCACTCTTTCAGAACTCGCATTTAGATAACTTAGCATATAACTTCCTGTCTCTCAGAATTTGCAACACAGTTCGCAAGTGATCAGCATGCTCTTCTTCAGTCTTAGAATAAACAAGAATGTCATCAATGAAGACAATAACAAAATTGTCTAGATATGGTCAGAAAATTCTGTTCATATAATCCATAAATACTGCCGGGGCATTAGTTAACCCAAAAGACATCATTGTATACTCATAATGACCATAACGCGTCTTGAAAGCAGTTTTCGGAATATCCTCGTCTCTAACCCTTATCTGATGATACCCGGATTGCAAATTAATCTTAGAAAACACACCGGCACCTTGTAACTGATCCATTAGATCATCAATTCTAGGCAACGGATATTTATTCTTCACAGTGATCTTATTCAATTGCCGATAATCGACACATAACCGCATACTCCCATCCTTCTTCTTTACCAGTAACACTGGCGCTCTCCACGGAGAAATACTTGGTCGAATAAAATGCTTACCCAACAGATCTTCTAGTTGAGCCTTCAGTTCAGCCATTTCTAAAGGTGACATCCTATAAGGAGTAATCGAAATTGGACCGGTTCCAGGTACCAACTCAATTGCAAATTCGACCTCCCGGTTAGGTGGAAATTCATTAATATCATCCGGAAACACATTTGGAAATTCACATACAATCGGAATCTGCTCTAAACTCTTATCATCACCTGATACTCTCGCAGTTAATAACATAATACTCTGACATTTAGTTCCAGAACAGTTTATTATCATAGAATTCAAATATTAACTATTCACTACAACCGGTGCTTCTGACCCTTCCGGCATAAACTGTACTGACTTCTCAGAACAATCAAGAAAAACATGATTCTTAGATAACCAATCCAATCCCAAGATGAGATCAAGACCAGTCATAGGCAAACAAATCAAATCATACACAAATTCATGCTGTTGTACTCGAAAAGAAACTTGTGGACATCCTATCCTAGTCACCATAGCTTCATGAGTAGCATTATATACTTTCAAATCATAACCTAAAATCACCATTCTCAATCCTAACTCATTGGCCTTTTCAATTGCAATAAATGAATGAGTTGCTCCTGAATCAAATAAAGCGTTTAAGATTTTACCAGCCATTTCACAATTAACTCTAATCAGTGTCTCAGATTCCTCATCACCTATTGTAGAAGTGGTGTATACTCTCCCCGGCTGCTACACCCTACCAGTCTCATACTTCTTCTTTTCTGGGCAATGAGTGGCCATATGCCCGGTCTGTCCACAGGAATAGCATACTCCAAGTCCTAACCTGCACGGAACTCCAGGGTGATACTTTCCACACTTCTGACAATTCAGATCCTGTTGTGGTTGCTTCCCAAACCTTCTTCCCTGATTGACATTAGTATTCGGCCTTCTATAATTGCCTTGACCCTGAGTCTGCTACGGAACAAAGACTCCACGCTTGAAATTCCTACCTCTCAGAGCAAAGTTTCTCCCTAAAGGCCTCTGAAAAGGCACCCTCAAACTCCCTTTCTCTGCTGCCGCCTTTCTCACACAATCTTCAGCCACCTTACTCTTATTCACCAGTTCAGAAAACACCCTGATCTCCATTGGGGCAACGAAGCTCAGAATATTGCTCCGAATACCTCCCTCGTATTTAATACACTTCCATTCAGCAAAATCTTCAGGCGCACCTTGACAAATACGAGAAAAGTGACACAACTCCTCAAACTTACTAGTATACTCAGCAACGGTCATTTGTCCCTGCTTTAACTGCATTAATTCAAGTTCTTTGGCATTTTTGGCTGAATTAGGAAAGTATTTCTTATAGAATTCTATCCGAAAAACCTCCCAAGGAATTGCAGCACCATCAGGCTGTAGGATACATCGGGTCCCATGCCACTAATACTGAGCTTCACCTTACAACTGATAAGTTCCAAATTCAACCCATTGCTCTTCAGGAACCTGTTGGGACTGTAATGCCCGTTCCATAGCCTGAATCTAATTATCTGCATCAGTGGGATTTGAGGTTCCCCCTGAAGGTCAGAGGACGAACTTTCAGAAATGTAGCAAGTGTCATAGGACCATCCTCATCATTATTGTTTCCATGATTACCCTGATTTATCTGATTACCCAGTTCCTCGGCTGTCACCTGCATTGCTGCAGCCATATTTCTCAGGGAAGCCATAAAGTCTACTGGATCAGTCCCCGCGGGGACAAGAGTAATAGTGCCTATCCTACCTCTACCTCGTCCGCGTCCGCGTCCGCGTGTTGACATCTGGTCCCTATACACACCAAACAAGTGATATTAAGTTGATCAGTCTCAATATCGCAGGTCTAATGCTTTAAGTTCCAAATGCATGCTCACAAATGTTTATGCCATATATATCAGTCAGATATCCTAATAGCACATAAACACATACACAGAGAATGCACAGAGGCACAATCAGTCTATTTTTCAGGCTCTATAGGAACGAACTGCTCTGATACCATAATGTAACACCCTACCATACAGAGCTTTACGTTTAAGTCGTAAAACAGAGGTGGTGTGGTATTACGACCTCTAAAATAAAATGTATATATATATAATAGCAAAAGAATTATAATATGCTAGGAGCCTTGAAGAATAGAGCAAATAAAAATCGCAGAATAAAAACGCAACACTCAAGAAACGAGTTAACTTGCATGCTAAGAAAGCTACAGCTGTCAAGTGTAAAGTAACCCAAAACAGAAACAGAGAGTCAAAGATACAAAATAACGAGCTCCTGACTCAGCCTGCGAAGTCAAGACTGGCCAGAGAATATACACACATATATATACATATATATACATATCCAAAATCCAAATGTACATAAACAAAATTCTGCCTCTCCATACACCTCTAGGAGGATCAAAAAGAATAAGTTATGTGGAGAGAAAGTTAAGTACATATATATACATCATAGCATAACAAAATAACCCAGTAACCACTCCGCTTCAAGAGTCCAGACGCCTAACGAGATGCCTCTCGACCTGCATCTGAAATTAACAACATAGTATGGAATGAGAACCGGAGGTTCTCAGTATGGTAAAGGTGCCACACACATAATATATAAGGTCTTGGAAATGCCAGAGGCAATCCTAGAACGCTGACACTCAGATTATAGAGCTTAAAGTATTAAACAGAAGCCATAAAAGGTGGTTTTCTAAGAGTACCTAAACTTGACTTAACTTAACCTTAAATCTAAACCCCATATTGTCGTTCCTCCATACCTCCACTTCCTTCAGTATTTCACAGACAGTTAAAACAAATATAAGCAAGCACAAGAAGGTTACAAATATAGCAGGTAACAATTACACATTTAACATGGCAAATACAGTTAGGCACACCCAACTAATGCACAAGCAAGTAATTCAAGTAATATGCAGATGATGCATGCCTGTCCTACGGCTGATGAGACTCATCTGTCGGTTATCCAGCCAATCCGACAAGTTTGAAAATATTTAGACTGTCCCCCGACGTGCATCCCCAAGAGTCTATACATAGCTTTTTCTTAAATAATCAATATTACTCAATGAGGGTTACATTTTCGGGAATTTATATAGTGCCCGGTCACACTTATGTCGTAGGGTCAATAGAGTATCGAGTTTTTAACCTGGTACATGTGGTGGCAAGCCACGGTACTTTATCCAGAGAATCTCGTATCTCAGATCGTTCAAATTCATAAGCCATATAAATAATTCAATTATAATTTATCAACATCCACATCATTCTCAATCGCATCACATTCATCATCATACATCAATCATATTCAATCCTTATCCTTCATTATCACACCTCCCATTCCATCCATCAATAGTTCCATTTCAAAACATAATTCATTCTTTTCTAAATGAATCAAACTTAAAACGAGTAAAGTATTGTATTTGTCCCCAACGTTTGGGGTAAGTTCTATTTGTGTCCCTAACGTTTAAATCGTCCTATTTGTATCCCTAACGTTTATAAAAGTGATTCAATGTTATCCTACTATCACTTTTCTTAATAACTCAAACTCAAACCATATAACCTTTGAATCTAAATCTTTTTAAATAATCATATAAATAAAATCTCTAATTTTTATAAAATTTTGGCAGCATCTCCTCTAAAACTCGGACTTTGCCACCCTTTTCGGGTCCAAACCTGCGTTGTTTTCAATTCAACATACCCTTCCTCATCATCATAACAATCACCACAATAAATCTACCTCATATCAACAATTATACTCATACAATATTCAAATCCAACAACCAAAATTCAACTAAGAATCATAGTTCACAAATCCTAGGCTTTTAACACAAAATACCTCATTATCACAACAACCTCCACAATAGTTATACCTCAAATCAATAATTCACCAAATCACTAGTTAATCAACAAGCACCAAGCCAACCATGTTCATCAATATGATACTAAGTATTAAATATACACATGCAATCCAACTTATCCTATGGTCATCTAGCCTAAGTTTTCACAGAACATTATATATTAAATGGAAGAAGCCTAAACCATACCTTGGCCGATTTTCACGTAACGACCAAAGAAAATTATTTAAAACCAAGGCAGCCCCTTCAAAATTCAACTAATCAGCTTTCTCCAAGTTTCAATATTCACAATTCCAAGCTCCAATTATTTATTCACAACCTAATACACATTCATAACACATATATATCCAATTTAATACTCAAAGTTCAAATTTAATGAAATTAAAATAAAATTATCGTATCCTCACCTTACTCAAGCTTCACATAAGCAAGAGTGAACGTTTTCCTCAAGCTAATTGGATCTTAAAACATCAGAAATCAAAGAAATTCAACATTCCTATTCATAATTAAAAAATTGGGGGAAAGAAGAGGCTAAGCTGAAATAACAAGTTACCTATGAAATTGTACCGGTAGAAACGTAGAGTTCAATGCGGTGAACGCGTGGTCGCAAACGGTGCGGCGATTGGAGCTCAGACGGAGGAGTTACGGGAGTTGGAAATTTGCCGTAGGGGGTTCGGGAGTGTTTTCTTCTCCCTGGGGCTTTTCACGCTGCTGCAGGTGAAATGAAGAAGAAAGGGCTTCCAGGCTCATTTAAAGTATTGGTCCGGTTGGACCAACAACCTAGTTTAGGTCCGATTCAACCAGTTCGGCTTGTTCGGTTGAATTTGGACTGATTTCTTCGAAATTAGTGTCAAAATTCTCGTTTCGATGAGCTCTATCCTAATTTGATATAATATTCGCATTTCTAATTTTTCTTATTAAAAACTAATTTATTGACTAATTATCTACTAATTTATCGAGGTTTACATTTATTCATAGATTCGGTATGGCAAACACTTTCAATATTGTGTGGTCTGGTCCCAAGTTAGATGGGAAACTTGATTATAGTTATTGGGAGACTTTGATGTCTACCCATTTGAAGACCCAGAACCTGTGAAATTTCATTGAACCAGATTTCCAAGAAGGAGCAGATGCTGCCCGACAGAGGAGAGATTAATTGGCGCCATCTTAAATTCATCAAGGTGTAGATTATACTGTGTTTGGCAAAATAGCAAATGCCAAAAGTGCAAAAGAAGCATGGAACACGTTGAAGCTGTCATATAAAGGCGTAGATAAAGCTCAAAAAGCAAAGCTACAGTCTTTCAGAAGAGAATATGAAAGGTATGAGATGTCTAGCTTAAAAACCGTTGAGCAATATTTTACTCGTGTTACAGACCTTATCAATAAGATGAGAGTCTATGGAGAAGATATGCCCGATAGCAAAGTGGTGGAGAAAATTCTTCGCACCATGCCGATGAAGTATGACCATATGGTGACTACGATACTAGAGTCCCACGATATGGATACTATGATGATTACAGAGTTGCAAGGAACCATGGAAAGTCACATCAGTAGAATACTAGAGAAGTCAGAAAGATCAACCAAGGAAGCCCTAAAAAAACGAGTGAATTTAAGCAATGTTGCAGAATCAAGCCGTACACAAGAAGGACGAGGACGTGGTTTCAATCTTCAAAATAGAGGTAAAGGAAGTTTCAGAGATAGAGGTCGTGGCAATTACAACCAAGGAAGTTATAACAATTTTACACCACCTAATCAAGGAAGAGGTGGAACGAATTTCAGGCTTGTCAACCGAGGAAGAGGTCGAGGCAATTTTTATCAAGAAAGAACTAATTTCAACTGTTTTCATTGTGGAAAGTATGGACACAAAGCAGCAGATTGCATATTCAAAATGATGAATAACAATCAAGCACACGTTTTAGAAAAACATCATTAAAATACTAATGATAATCCGGGTACTCAGACTTTATTTTTTACAAGAAATTCATGTGTTGAAGATGAAAATATATGGTACTTAGATAATGCTTGTAGTAATCATATGTCTGGTAGAAAGGAGTTCTTTTCTTCATTAGATGATTCTGTTAAACTATTATTGAAGTTTGGTAATAGTACAAAGATCCCTATTGAAGCAAAAGGGCACATACCAATTAGATTGAAGGATGGTTCTCTGAGTTATATTTCTGATGTTTACTATGCTCCTAAACTTGATTACAATTTACTGAGTATGGGGCAATTATCTGAGAAGGGATATAAGATGATAACTTATCATGGATATTACACTGTGTTTGACAACAACGGAAGGTTCATAGATAAAGCAAAGATAAATTCAAACAGAATGTTTCCATTAAAAATTTAACATGTTAATCCCTCTTGCATGAGCTTTGTGATACTTGATGATAACTGGCTGTGGCACATGTAGTTTGGACATTTTCATTTTCTGGCCTAAACTACCTTTCAAGGAAAGACTTGTTTCTGGCCTACCACAGATTCATATTTCCAATTGTATTTGCGAGATTTGTCAACTGGAAAAGAAGCACAGAGATACATTCCCTACAGGAAAGTCATGGAGAGCTAGAAGATTACTTGAAATTGTGCATTCAGATCTTTGTTCTGTAGAAGTTCCAAGTAATGATGGTAGCAGGTACTTTATCACTTTTATTGATGATTTTAGTAGATATACATGGGTATACTTTCTGAAGCAGAAATCAAAAGCATGTGATGTCTTTAAGACATTAAAGGCATTTGTCGAAAAACAAAGTGGCTATAAAATCAAAATTCTCAGAACTGACAGAAGAACAAAATATCTTGCGTGTTCAGAATAGTTTAAGCAACACGGAATTCAACACCAACTAACAACTAGATACACTTCTCAACAAAATGGAGTTGCTAAAAGAAAGAACAGAACCATCATGGATATAGTCAGATGCATACTCAAGTCAAAACAAATGCCTAAAGAGTTTAAGGCAGAAGCAGTCGCAACAGCAATTCATATTTTAAACATGTGTCCAACAAAAAGTGTTCGTGATAAAACTCCAGAGGAAGCTTGGAGTGGAAAGCGGCCTTCCATCCATTATTTCAGAATCTTTGGGTGTATTGCTTATGCCCATGTACCAGATCAATTATGGAAGAAGTTAGATGACAAAGGCGAGAAGTGTATCTTTATTTGCTATAGCACAGACTCAAAAGCATACAAGTTGTACAATTCATAAACAAAGAAAGTAATCATCAGCAGAGACGTGACGTTCGACGAGAAAGACATCTGGGACTGGAACACAAAGACAGAAGAGCAGCTGACTATAATTCCAAATACATGTGATGAAGTAGAAGAAAGGCAACCTGACACAACCGAACAACCAGAATCATCTAGAAGATCACAAAGAGAGCAGAGACTACCTGCTAGATTAGCAGATTATGAAGTTGGCAATAACAACGATCCGTCCGATGAAGAAATCATAAATTTTGCTCTATTTTCATACTGTGAGCCGTTGAACTTTGAAGAAGCCTCTAAAGACAACACTTGGAAGAAAGCAATGGATTAGGAGATTCATGCCATTCAGAAGAATGACACATGGGAGCTGACAGATTTACCAGCAGATAAGAAGTCGATTGGAGTAAAATGGGTTTACAAAACTAAGTACAAACCCAACGGTGAAGTTGATCGTTTCAAAGCAAGATTAGTTGCAAAAGGATACAAACAAAAGCCAGGTATCGATTATTTTGAAGTATTTTCTCCTGTTGTTAGATTAGATACTATTCGTATGATTATTTCACTCTCGGCTCAAAATAAGTAGAAGATATATCAAATGGATGTTAAGTCTGCATTTCTAAATGGCACTTTAGAAGAAGAAGTGTATGTTGAGCAACCTGTAGGATATAAAGTTTTTGGAAAAGAAGATAAAGTTTACAAGTTGAAGAAAGCCTTGTACGGGTTAAAACAAGCACCAAGAACATGGTACAAGAAGATTGATTCTTATTTTACTCAGAATAGTTTCAAAAGATGTCCATTTGAACATACGCTTTATATCAAGTTCGTTGAACCTGGAAATATCTTGATCGTGTGTCTTTATGTTGATGATTTAATCTTTACTAGCAACAATTTGAAGATAATTACAGAATTCAGGGAGGCTATGATAAACACTTTGAAATGATAGATATAGGCTTGATGTCTTACTTTCTTGGCATTGAAGTGGTTCAAAGAGATGATGGTATTTTCATTTCTCAGAAAAAATATGCAAATGATATTTTAAAGAAATTTCAAATGGAACATTCAAAACCAGTTCCTACTCCAATCGAAGAGAAGTTCAAGTTGTTGAGAGAAGATAAAGGAAGAATAGTAAATCCTACATATTACAAAAGCTTGATTGGAAGTCTAAGGTACTTGACTGCGACTAGATCAGATATTGTATTTGGAGTTGATTTGCTTAGCAGATTTATGGAGGAGCCTTGTACCAACCATTTGCAAGCGACAAAAAGAATTCTTCGATATATCAAAGGTACTTTAAATGATGGTATTTATTACAAAAATACTACTGAAGTGAATCTTGTCGGTTACACTGATAGTGATTGGGCTGGAGATATAGAAACAAGAAAAAGTACCTCAGGGTTTGTATTTCATCTTGGTTCTGGTGCAATTTCATGGTCGTCAAAGAAACAACTAATAGTAGCACTCTCTACAGCAGAAACAGAATATATAGCAGCAACAAGTTGTGCAACACAAGCAGTTTGGCTAAGAAGAATTCTTGAGGAATTGAACAAGAAACAAAGTACTCCAACAACAATATTTTGCGATAACAAGTCAGCTATTACACTTTGCAAAAATCTAGTATTCCATGGAAAATCGAAGCATATTGATATTCGATTTCACAAAATCAGAGAGTTGGTGAATGAGAAAGAAGTTTTTATTGAGTACTGTCCCACTGAAGACCAAGTTGCTGTCTGCTGGTATCTTTACAAAACCGCTAAAGACCGAGTTATTTTACAAATTAAAGAAGATGCTTTGAATGATAAACTCTACAGCTTAATTTAAGGGAGGCAATTTTAGAAAATTAAATCAAGTGGTATGGAAGTAACATAAGTTTAGAAAAGTCAAAGGCAAAATTCAATTTGAATTCAAAGTGGTTACAAGTTCATGGTTCATCACCAAGATTCTACAAATTTCTTGTGCTATCTATCAACTTGCATGGATTAGAATTTTCATGAAACATGATTAAAGAATTGAAGAAGCAAAGTTTGAGTTGAATACAATAATTATCAATTGGCTAGATATTGCTAGAAGCTAACATATTGGAAGCTTAGAAGATTTTTAAAGAACATTCAAGAGAATAGTACAACTATAAGTTGCACTCATCATCTCCATATTAAAAGAATGAAGAATCATGAATTGGAAGTTTCAAGATTGATGATTAAGAATTTGAAGTAAAATTGAACAAGGAATTAACTAGTCAAAGGTTAGTTGTTATAAGAATTATTATTTTATTATAAAAGTTTACCTATATAAAGACTTCATATGTATATGTTGTTATCCATATTTCTATGAACCAAAATACTTAGTGTTTGTTTTAAAAAAATTCTTTCCTTATTATTATGAGTGTTAGTGAGTTTGAGAGATTAAAAATATGATACCGTCATTTATGAGTGAATGATCATAGGCCTAATTAAGTGTGGATATTATACTTGGATGACCATATGAGAGACTAGCCCTAGCAGCCTCCACCTTCTCCATCGCCGTCGGCCAGAGGGTGCTCAAGATGGAAGCTTTGACCTCTCTCACGGTACCCTTTCAGGCCTTTTCATCCTCTTCTAGACCCAGAAGCTGGATTACCCCAATCCAAATGAATGTTTCTAGAAGAAAGCCCTTTTTCTCTTTCTCTGTCCGTGCTCAGGTAAATTTATTTTACCACCGTAAATTTTATATCTTTTGTGGGGTTTTGTTGTGCATTGATATGGGAATCTCTCAATTTTTTATGGGTATGTTGATTTTTCATTTTGAAGTTGTGTTCAATTGGTGTATATATTGCAGAGTCTTGGAACCCCAGTTGATTTTATCATTGGTTTTGTGAATGTTTTGAATTGTTGTTTCCTCCCGCTCCTAAGTTGGATTTCATGTGGTTCACTTGATTTGAATTAGATTAGAACCATTTGAATTAGTCAATTGCAACTAGCTGAATTTGACTAATCCAAAAATTCCAAATGATGAAATTGATTCTAATAATTAGCCTTAATAAGCTGTGAATGTTAATATATGTTATAGAAGTAGAATTTGGGTTCAATTGGAATGTAGAATGGAGAACACTGCCTTTTAATTTTGGACGAACCCTGATAAGTTTTTTAAACCATATGGTTCTGTGGATGGTTTGGTTAGGTGGAGTCTACTGAGGGTTCGGCTACAATTGCTGCAACCTCTGCTGAATCTGTGGTAGAGGCACTGAAAGTGAAGGAGTGGGAAGTGGGAATGTTTCAAGATGAAGTTGCTGCTAGCCAGGGTATAAGGATAAGGAGGAGACCACCAACAGGACCTCCTTTGCATTACGTAGGACCCTTCGAATTCCGATTGCAGAATGAGGGTAATACACCCCGTAACATTTTGGAAGAGATTGTGTGGAACAAGGATGTAGAAGTTTCACAGGTATGATGGTTGATTTGCTTTATTCTCAATTTTTTTCTGTATATATATATATATATATATATATTTTGAAAGAAACTGCTTTAATGCTGAATTATATCTGATTTCCAGCTTAAAGAAAGAAAACCCCTCATTTCTCTGAAGAAGGACCTTCAAAATGCTCCTCCTACGCGTGATTTTATTGGTGCTTTGAGGGCGGCAAATGAACGAACTGGACTTCCGGGGTTGATAGCCGAAGTGAAGAAGGCTTCGCCAAGTAGAGGTGTCTTGAGAGAGAACTTTGATCCAGTAAGTCCATTTTGTTTTTATGCCTAGAATTGTTATATTTCTTGTTTCTTTGTAACACCTTTCAAGTTGTTACATTATGAGTGCTTGATTTGAGTTATGTTTGCAATGATAGGTCTTGAATTATTTCATGCTGTATCAATTTCTTCATTGGAGCATCTTAAGCCTTTTGCTTCCCTCTTATCTCTTACCCTCTGAATTATTTTTATCCTTTTGTCATGACCACTAAAATGAGTTGTTTGTTTCCTCATGATATTGCTCTTGTTTGCTTATCTTATAGGTTGAAATTGCTCAAGCTTACGAGCGAGGTGGAGTGGCATGTCTAAGTGTTCTGACAGATCAAAAGTATTTTAAGGTAAACAACTAACTTAAAAATTGTTAGAAACTCATTACAATACTTGGTCAAGTGTGAAGTTGGTCTTATTCGGCCACTAAATAATAACTGACTCTTGATTCTGGCTTATTGATTCAGGGATGCTTTGAAAACCTCGAGCTAATAAGAAAGGCTGGAGTAAAGGTTTGTTTTCTGAATTTGGTTTCATGCTTTATGTAGGTCATTTTATTGACTCTTAAAAAATATGCAGTGTCCTTTGTTGTGCAAAGAGTTCATCATAGATGCATGGCAACTCTATTATGCTCGAATCAAAGGTGCAGATGCGGTCCTTCTAATTGCCGCTGTTTTGCCTGATCTTGACATAAAATACATGATTAAGATATGCAAAATACTTGGACTGGCAGCACTTGTTGAGGTATGGGTAGTGTTTCTTTATTCCATCCCCTTAATTTCATGTAACATCCAACATTAAATAACCCTTGTGATCTTACTGATATATGATGTTACTTATGAATTTAACCATGTTATATAGTGTAAACTTGTCCTTTGTGTGGACCTGATTTGAGTCTTGAGGTGTGAATAGTGCATATGTACAAATTTAATTCGTTAACGTAATGATTTTCTTTTCTTGAAGGCAAGAGGTTGATTGTTGTGTGGTATAGATTGACTAAATTGGAGTTAGGCTGAAACCATGTTACCTTTAATCAAAACCATGAATTACTATAAAAGGTTTCATGAATGTGATACTCAAATCTGTTTGGCATGTTCTTGTTTGTTATTACCTCATAGTCCTACGTCAACTCGGTACTGAATGTCTTATTTCGTGATGGTTCTGAGGAAAGAAACCCTTTTCTTATTTTGAAAATCTCATGATTTTTTTCATCTAGGTGCATGACGAGAAGGAATTCGATCGTGTTCTTGGCATAGAGGGGATTGAGCTTATTGGCATCAACAATCGGAATCTTGGTATGCCTTACCATTTGTCTTTCATCCTTTTTGGTCAATTTTTTATTATATATAAACTTTCGAGGCTAGGATCATCAATGATTTTGCTTTACCTTTATCGGCTTGCAGAAACATTCGAGGTGGATATCGCCAATACGAAGAAACTTCTTGAAGGAGAGCGAGGCAAAATTGTCCGTGAGAGAAACATAATTGTAAGTAGCCTTCTTTGTTAATTACAGTTGTATGAAAGAGATGTTATCTGATTTTGAAAACCATTCTAATGGTTTTATGGCTTCTTCAGATGGTAGGAGAATCTGGTCTGTTCACACCAAATGATATTGCATATGTACAAGAAGCAGGTGTTAAAGCTGTAAGTATTGCAAGTTTAATATGTCCATATAAAGTGATTTTTTTAACTTAATTTTTTTATCCAACGTGTTTGCAAGCAATTGTGTCATATAATGTTAATGTGCAAGAATTTTACTTTTATGCAGGTTTTGGTTGGAGAGTCTATTGTAAAACAAAATGATCCGGGGAAGGGAATCACCAGCTTGTTTGGCAAGGATATATCTCTAAGTTGATTTCACCAAACATTTCTTCAGATATTATTTATTATCCTCCTTTCAAAATTATCTCTCCTGTTTCACCAACTGTTTTACGACGATGACGACAATGACGACGTTGAAGAAAAATTGTACAGAAGAAAAAAGATTATGATGATGATGAAAGAAGAAAATGAGAACGAGAAGGTGGAGGTGGAGGAAGAGGAAGTGATAATAATAATCATGATCATGATAATGAAGGAGGAGGAGAAGGAGAAGGAGAAGGAAGAAGAGGAGGAGGAGGAGGAAGAAAAAGAATGTACGAAGAAAAAATTAAGTGTATATAAATTTGAATTGGTTGGACTTGATTAAAAAAAAATTAGTTATTTAGTATTTCTGTTAAATTAAAATGTACACCATGTTAGCTTTTATTAACATGTTATTTTATTAGTATTAACAAACTAATGATATCGGAACAAAATCAAATATTTTAAATTAGAACTAATCGAACAAAAATTACACAGACACGGATAACAACTTAATTAATTATTATTATTATTATTATTCAGGTTGATTTTGTCCTTGTTTCCTTATCCCCTGTTTCTTTTACTAGACTTTCTTTCTTTTTTGTTTTTGTCTGAAAAAATTCATTTTTCTTTTGTTATTCTTTAGTTCGACAAATTAAAAATTAATTTATTATAGATTTGAGTTTTATTTAAGGATTTGCTGTTAGCTAATAAATTACTGTATGTATAAAGCAGAATTTTAACATCTAATACTTACTTAAACACACTAATAAAATTAGACTAGTCTAAGTTTGAAAATTTTATTCTTCTCTGCTGAAGAATAATACAACATGAAGGGAAATTCTAAGGCCTAGTAGCAGGCCCATATGAAAACTTGTCCAACCTGACCCAAAATGAAAAAAAAAAAAACCTCCTACATGTTAACACAGCAACAAAATAAATAGACATCAGCATGTAACCGAAAAAAAAAAAAATAGACATCAGCATATCCTCTATCTATCTTTGAATTATATTCTGGAATTTCACAACTGCAGCAAATTGAAGATTATCCATATTTGTTATATAATGTGTGGAACAGAATTGATTTGACCTAATTCCTTTAAATTATCACTTTTTGTTCCTTGTGAGTTGGAATTTGGGGTCCATTCTATCATTCTTTTAAATTTCATTATAGTTAATTATTCAAGAACAAACATATAGCTGTACAATCATCAACTGCAGCATTAGGACACTTGACTTTCCAGGCTTGAAGGGCATGCTTTACTAATGTTTTTGCTGCTTCTGACCTCTTCCTTGCTGAACTAATTATGTTAATTACTTCTTCATTTGTTAGCACATCCCATATCTGTGAATATCATAAAAATAATTAAGTATATATAAAAAATTAATTTTGAATTAACTAACATTAACTAATTTTTTATTATAATTCTTTTTTTAATGCTCATTTTTCAAAAGATTTGGAGTTTAAATTTAAAAATTTATGATAAAATGTAAGTTTAAAAAATGTTTAATTACTCCACTAGTCCCTATAGTTTTATCGAATTTTCAATTAGGTCCCTATAATTTTTTTTTCTTTTTAATTGGGTTTTTAGTGCTTGTTTGGGCGTCATTATTTTGATAAAAAAAGATTTTTTTTCAATGAAAAAAGATCTTTTTTTTTATTTTTTAGCGTGTTTGGCAAATTTCTAGTAGTAAAAGTAAAAGCACTAGAAAAATAAAAAAAAAACATCTTTTTTGAGAAGCTGTAATTTACATCTTTTTTTAAAAGATCTTTTTCTCTTAAAAAAAAGATATTTTTCATGTAATAAATAAACAAAAAAGTACTTTTATATTATTATACCCAAACATAATTGATAGATAAAAAGATCTTTTTACATGAGATATCCAAACATAAAATTACTTTTACTTTTCTATAAGATCTTTTAAAAAAAAGATAACTCGAAAAAAGATCTTTTCTTAGAAGCTCACCCAAACAAGCTCTTATATCATATCAGATTTTGTAATTAAGTCCCTGCTGTTACAAAAATATTGTAACCAACTAAATATTCTGTTAAACAAAATAGAATATTCATTCAAGCGTTGGACATATTCGTCTTGTTTAACAGAATATTCTGTTAATTCCAATATTTTTGTCACGGCAAAGATTTAATTATAAAATTTGATATGATATAGAGATCCAATTGAAAAGAAAAAAAGTATAAGGACCAAATTGAAAATTCAGTAAAATTATAAGGATCGATAGAATAGTTAAACCTTTAAAAAATTTACTGATATTTGTTAAAAAAAAATTAATTCTCTAATTAAAATCATATAATAATAGTATAGTCATTTAATATGCCAGTCTCTTTATTTTAGCTAAAATAAAAATGTGTAATACTACATGTACACTAAAATCAGCTACCAAAATCAGTCACCAGTATAAAATATATGTTAGAATACAAATACACTTTAAAAATAAATTAAACCACACATATTTATATACAAATACATTGGTGACTGATTTTAGTGACTGATTTTGGTATACAAATAACATTTTTGAATAAAAAATTATTATTTCAATAATGTATATACTTACTCCATCAGAGGCCAAAACCACAAATTCATCTTGTTTGTTAATTCTTCTATAGATTACATCAGGAACTGAGATGAGACCATAATCTTTTAGGCAGAAATCTCCAAATGATCTTGTCATAGCCAAGCCAGGACAATCTTCTTCAGCCATCCATATTCTATTTATACCACTTGGATCATCTTTTGATGGAAAGATTCTGCCTCCACACTTAGTTATTCTTGAAGCTTCACCTGATTATATGAGTGACAATCATAAGAAAGGTATTTATTAACCATAGTAGACTTGATTTTGATTTTGATTTTCATAGGCATGAAAGAATGGCACATCAATTATGACCTTTTATGAAAAATATTTTATCAAATAAAAGTATTTTTTTATACAATCCAAAAAAAAATATATATTGAAGCTATTTTTAATTGAAAATATCCAAACATATAAGCTAATACTCACATCAATTATATCAAAATTATTATACAAATAACAGCTCATTAAAAACAATGTTAATGTTATTAGAAACTGCTGCTAAATGTTTTATGGCACCCAATATTGGAGTACTTGCATTGGCAAAACCGCCACTAAATTTGTCACTATTTGGTTTCAAAACCGCCTGAAAATCCTGTAGTATATTATTTTCAAACATACATCTAAATATTTGTATATGTGAAATAATAAATATATATAATTTTTTCAAAGTGTATTTTTCCAAAAGTTTCATGTTTTAACTCCTCAAGAACAAATAAATAAGCCAAATGGAATTAAAAGCTAAACAAGTGATTTTTTCTAGATTTATAAATAAACTTTAATACTTACTTGGAATATTTGGTTTTAGGTCAACGGTAAGTTGAATAGGAATTCGAAAATTGTCATCTGTTTTTGTGCAAAGAATTGCACGAGAATCTCCTAAATTACCAATTATCAACTGATTTTCCTAAAAATTTTTGAAAAAGTAATGTAATAATTAATATAATATAATTTTATGAATTAAGAATTTATATCATCAGATTATAAGTTACAATAAAAAAAACTGCAAATATTAATAGTTAGTAATAATGCAATTGTGATATTTTCAATTATACCTGCTTAACTATAGTGACAGCAGTGCTACCGCCACTAAAGCTACCAATGTAAACGTTCTGAGCAAGATCTCTATCCATTTCACTAAAAGACTTCAAAAAGCTTCCCTCCCATGAAACACAAGGCATGTTTTGGTTTTCATCACCATTGATATCCAATCCAAGTTGGCTCTTACTAATTTGCTGTGACATTTTGATTGATGTGGAGAGTTTTGAAGGAAGATTATTGCATATGGTTTGTGCATATTTGTGCCCTTGAGGACCATGACCATCGAACACACCACAAAATATCATGTCTTTTTCTCCAGTGAAGTTCTGAGTATACATCATATATATTGAAGATAACAATTTACTTGCCCTAGCTAATTCATCATTTGATCATATAAATTTGTGTGTGCAAATGATTGAGATTGATTATTGAAAAAAAAAAAAAGAAGAAAAATTTTAATAAAATGATAGAGGCAGAAAAATGAGACACATAAAGAATCGGCCACGCTTTTAAAATGCTACTATAACAACTTTATTGGCACGCTTTAAAAGCGTGCCTGTTTCTCTCTATGGCTACGTAAAAAGCATGGATAAATCTCGAATCAATTGTCACCCTAATAAAAACGTGGCTATAGACCTCTTTCGCCACGTTTTTTAAGCGTAACAAGAAAAAACATGGTCAAATCTGTAATCAATCACCACCTTCATAAAAGTGTGGCCATTGACCACTTTTGACCACGCTTTTAAAGCTTAGCAAAAAAAAGCGTGATCATTGACTTTTTTTCGTAGTGATATAATTAAACAAGTATGTCAATTATTTCATAAGATACTGATATTTCAATAATTTTAATCATAATTTTAGTTTTATATATATAATTAATCTGAGATTAATGTTTAAAACTATTAGAAGATGGATATTTAAAATACCTAAAAGATTAATCCTATTAATTATACCTCCCAAACTGTCATTGCATCTTGATTCACTTCTTTTTGACCCTTTTGGGAATACATTGATACAAATTTAGAGGATCCACTTAACATAACCTTGGCTCCACAATGTCCATATCTATATGGTAAATAATCATTTGAATTATTTGAATCAGAGTCATCAGCATCATACACTTTTCGTCCAATAGAAACTTGACACGTACAAGCATTTCCCATATATCTACCAATAGATTTCTGGATAAAAGAACCAATAATGTGTAGGAAAAAATGAGTTATTTTTTTTCTTTGGGGGTGGGGGAGGAAAATTATGATTGGGAGTTTGGATAAAAGTGAAAGGTCAAGAGAAGGATTTTTTTTTCTTTTGTCATTTAATTTATAATAAGGTTAGGATTAGAGACACATTATAGTTTGAGTTGGCTCAATCCTAATTCGGTTCAAGATTTTCGTAATGGATATACTATTTTAATCAATAAAAATCTGTATATTCTTTGAAAATTTAACTGTTAACAGCTCCATTTATTGTGGCAACGACTAATGTTGTTAGAAGAGAGAGTTTTCACGCACTGAAATAAAAAGAAAATATTAGGATGCTAACATTTCTTTTTTTCGGAAAAAATTAGAAGTTCGTTAGAATTATATTGGCTCAAATACATGATAAATATAAAAGAAAAATATTAATCATTTAAAATTTTTCATTAGAGAAAACATCAAGAAAATAAGGAAAAAGAAAACATAAAAGCAAGCAGAACATAAAACAAAATTTTACTTATTATTGTAAAAACAATGTACAAATATATATAAATTTTTGTGCTTAAATAATTCAATCAACTCAAACTTAAGTATTAACTTAACATATTTCTATAATGAATTGTATGATTGCATGAGGCAAATAACATTGGTCTTTGAAAAAATACTGTGGTATATTCTTTTGATTAAAATAATATTAAAATTTAATTTTACTATATTATTAATAGTTTAAAATATTTATATGTCCAATCACATGCTCAAATCAACGCATGCCCAAATTCAATCTTATGTCTCAAAGCAAATTAAACTAATAAAAAAAATCTACTGACTCAAATGCATGGATATAAAAAAATAATAATAAAAGATGTACAACCTTTTTTACCACTTTTTAAAACTCTTGACATGTATTTTCTACTCTTAAACACGAGACAGTAATGCACTAACAAGTTCATTTCTCACTATTCATAATGTGGAAGAGTAAAGTATCAAAATTCTCGTTAGGAAAAATCAAATCATTTTAAAATCATCCATAAAAAACCAAAATCCAACAACACCACCAACAATAATAATAATAATATCATTTTGCTCTAACAAATTTGTCAAATAAATTAACCATTTTGTGTTTTTGGGTGAAACTTTTGTTATTTATAATACTATTTCAACGACCTTTTTTTGTTTACAAATTTATATTACTTCATTATCTTTATACGAAACTAATGTATCAATAAGTACATGTTTCTATTGATTTACTCTTTTATTTATTTTTTATTAAATATATATATAAATAAAATTAGTTGAAATGACAAATAATTTGGGGGTAAAGTAATATTTTTGTCTTTAATATTTTGGTCAAATTTTAATTTGGTATCTAACGCTTTAGTGTGTGTTTGGATTGAGGTTTGTCAAACTAGAGTTTGAATGAGAGATTTTATAAAATTGATTTTGAATAGAAGTAAGTTTATACCAACATGATTTATGTTTGTCAATTTTATACTAAAACTGATTTTGATAAAATGAATATTGTTTGGATAATATTAGTTAAAATCACTTTTAGATAGATAATTAGTTAATTATTAAAAAAAATATAATATTAAATTATAATATTATTTTTTGAAATATATTTAATTTTTTTAGTATTTTTTATATAGTATTTTTTATAATACTCTATTTTATTTAGTATATTATAATTTTTTACTATTATAATAAAATTAATTTTTATTTATAAAATTAAAAATAACATATAAAAATTGACAACCTTTTAAATATTTTTTAATAAAAATTAATATTTATTTATTAAATTAAAAATAACATATAAAATAACATATTTTAATATTTTTTTAAATACTCTCAATAATCTTATTTTTATTATTGTTTTAGGTTCTAATTTTTTATTAGTTATATTTTTATCATTATTTATAATTAATTTTTATTTAATTTACCATTTCTAATAAAAACAATAATACATATTATAAAAAATTAGAATAATAAATAATGCACAAAAATTACAATGATAAAATTTACAATATCAAATAAAAAATATTCTATAATTATTTTAATATTCTCAGTATTCTTTTATTTAATATTATTTTGGACGATAAAATTTTATTACTTATGACTCTATTGTTATGTATGATCAATTTTTTTATGTACTTCGTCCTTTTTAATAAAATCAATAATTCATATTATAACAAAATTACAACAAAAATTTAATAAAAATAAAAAATCAAAATATAAAAAATAATAAAAAAATTATGAAAAAAATTATTAAAGCCAATAATCACAAGCAACAAACTTAAACGCCTGTTAAGTGAACGCAGAAGTTACAATTTTTTGCTTTTAAGAGAACCCACTTTTAGGATGTAAAATCACTTCTGTGTTCAGAAAAAAAAGGTTAAACGTGTTTAGTATTTGACAAACACACCCTTAATCGTCTTATCTTTATCCCAACAAATTTTATGTTCAATGTTATCTTCCATTATTTAACACTAATAGTTGATAGAATGAGCGATGTGAATTTAATAATATTACTAGTTAAGTCATATCTTCTTCTATATGTTAGAAAAACATAACCAAAATATTCTTGTAATACTTTTTCTCTTTAATTTATTTTTATACAAAACTTCAAATACTAATAATCAATCATTAATGTTCCAAAATCAAAGAAAAGTCTTTTATATGGTAGATAGATTTTACTTACATAATGAAATTAAATGCTATTAACTTTTCAATATACAAATTGTTTATATCAGATTTAATGGTGTGACACTGAATATGTTTAAAACTTTTTGGGATTGAAATAGGAAGTTTAAAAGTTTTGGGGACTGAAATATAGTAGGAATGTCAGCGAGGTAGGACAAAGGCGGAAATATTATTTTCCATCTCCATCTCTCTAATAGTTCTAGTTCTGACTAATTATTAATTTCTATAGGAATAGAGTTGAAAGTAGTTATTCTATACAAAACAGTAAGATTTTATACAAAAAATCTAAATGACACAAAAGTAACTTCTTTCAAAATGACGCAATAGAGGACATCATAGCAATGGATAAGGTAGGAGATGCGACGACAGAGAGGAGAATGAACACGGTGACAGAGTTGTAGAAAGGAACGCCATTAAATTTAAATTTACCAACTTAAATAAGATAGATTTGAATTCAAATCTCTTAAATTTAAAATAAAAAAAACACATACTTAAATTCGGAAATGGATCCTCTCCGGTTTTTTCAACACTTGAGAAAATGCAGTGTGATCTCTCACCAGTTGTTTCTTTACTGGAGAGGATCCACTCCCCTTAAATTCAAATTTTATCTTAAAATTTAAATTTTAAATTTTTGAAATAACAAAAAAAAACTAAATAAATAACAAAAAATATTTTGAGATGAAGAACGAAAACTATTTCTTAAAGAAGAATCAATTGCATGAATTAGAAATAGAAAAAATAATTGCATTAATCTATAGACTAACAGAGCTTCTCACCTTAATATAGGAGAATTAAAAACTCATGCTTGTTCTTGAAATTCTTAAGAAATTGAAAACTGTAAAGTGGTGAAAAAGAGAAGAGAGTCAGCGATCGAGAGAAAGAGTCCCTTCTCTATGAGTGATCTCACTTATTTATACTAAAATTTCTACTGATTCAAATTCAAATTCTAAAACTAATCTTATTTTAACCAGAGTAGTTAAGATAACTTCCTAATTTAAATTTAAAAAACTTAAATAATATCTTTTTCTAATTAAAAAATAAATTCAAATACAAATTAAATACACGAGATTGATTGATTTGCTGAGGACGTGGGGACCACCTTGAGTGCAGGAACTGGCGCCAACTTGAAGTCGTGGCGTTTGGCGCCAAGGTTGCTTCGCGGACTGGTACTAAACGCCAATGTCACAGCGTTTAGCGCCATGATTCTAGAAAGAAAGTATAATTTATTATATATCGTTGAAAAGCTCTAAAAGCTGGCTTTCTAATGCCGCTGAAATCGCATTATTTGGACCTCTATAGTTCAAGTTATGCTCGTTGGAGTATGAAGAAGTCATAGTTGATAGCATTTACAAATTCTCTCTGCACTTGTCTTCAATTCTTGGTTTCTCCTTGTGCTTTTGCTTCTCTTTTCCTAAAATTTTTCTAAAAGAATACCAAGAAAATCAAAGTACTAATAAAATAATCTTAAAAATCATATAATTACTAAGCAAAAGTCATGAATTTTTTTATAAAAAATGTCTACGTACTTAAGATGCAGACCCAATTAAAATTGGGGCTAAACTTTGAAATCAAAATAACACTTTAACCAATAATTTATACCTTAACTAAGGTTTTGGATTTAACTCTTGAAAATATAAAAAATAAAATATAGTTGTGCCACTAATCATTCTCATATCTTCATTATATACGGTACGGTATAGAAACATGAATGAATTTTACATTTTGAAGGTAGCAATAAAATGTCCATTAGAAATTATATGGACTCATCAAGCTACAAAAGGACGTGATTAATTTGGAAAGAAAAAGAAGGTACCAATTGCCAAATGGAAAAGCAAAGAATTGCGAAATTTGAACCACAAACAAAAGTCGTCTTCAGTGAATTGGAAAATTCTCATAACCCCACAAATACAGAGAATAAAGGACCCGACATGTCAAGAGATGTTAGTTACAACACAAGCTTAATCCCCACCATATTCGCCACATTTACGTCATTTTTTGGGGCATTCATTTAAAGAGCTTCATTCATAGTTTCGTACCAAATACTTGAATTGATATATATCATGAACAATTGAAGTTCAATAATATTGTATTGATTTATATATTAATGTGGGGTTGATTTTCTTTCTTTGACAAGTAATCTGCTTAAAATATTGAGAATATAGAAAAAAAAAAAAGTTCTGTTAATATATCTACAACATACAATATTTACATATGTTTAAATTGATTATTAAGAAGAGAATAAAATGTGATCAAAATTCATCGAAATTAGAATGAAACTAAAAGAACAAATATTTTTATTTTATTTTATTGTTTTGGTAAAACATAATTCCATCTCAAACCTTTTAGATTGGGGCAAATAAAAAAATGAGAATAACGTCTAATTCGAACAAGTCTTTTGAAATTTCTGTAAGTCTAAGAAAATTACTTAGATTCTTGGTTAAAAAGAAGAAGAAAGCATGATAAATTGGTATAGGGTTTAGTTAAATAAACTTCTTTAGTTGTATTCCTTGAAACTACCATCCTTTTGTCATACCATGTTAATTATGTTGTTTAAGTTCTCCTTATTGGTTGATGTGCGTTGATAACAATGTGGAACCTTCTAGAAAGCAATTTTTAGTTGCTGTTTTCACTATTACATTAACATTAGGGTAACCAGGTATTTTAATTTCTAATGTTTCCACTACCTTTTAATTTCGTTTTTAATATTTAAAAATATTCTATTTTTAATCAAGCAATTAAAATAAAATAAAATAAAACGTCAAAAAAAAAAATATGAGTTCTTAAATATAAGAAACAGAATTATAACTAACGACTTAGCTCAAAAGTTAAGAATTAAATCGATACTTTATTCTTAAAAAATAATAAAAAATATATACATATTAAAAATTAATTACCAAATTAACCTTTATATATTTATGTATGTTTAATTTACATATATTATTTCAAATATTTTGAATTTTATATATTTCATATTCTAATATGAATTTTATATAAATAATTAATTAATAACTAATTTTTTTATACACATCATATAATTAAAAAATAAAATAAAATATCACAAAACAAGATTCTTTTCTCTTGCATGGAGTTCATCTTTTTCTTGCAACCATCAAGAGACCTTAAAATTTAAATAGAATCAATGCGCCCAAACCCCACAGGCCACCAAGAACAGTAAGCTAGAAAAAGTGACAATATATATTGTTCTGATTTCCCTACTTGGTAATAGTTACGCTTTTTTTTTCCCCCTCATTTTGTTAATTCATTAATCTCCAAATACTTAAAAAGAAAAAGAGAATTTATATCAAAAGTCCCATAAGATTTTATAGACTCAAATAATATGCCCAATTACAAATTGCCCGTAACATCAAGTAAAGGGTAAAGAGCAGATCGATTATTGGAACTTGGAAATTTATAATTTTGGGGACAGAATAAAGTGTGACTGTGACATAAAACAACGTTTGCTTCATTGCAGTGGCAAATAAAGTTGCGTTGGATGCAAGATACATTACTCATACTATTCCACCGCTATCATAAGAAACAAGATTTCTGTGAACCAAGCTATATTTATTGCATAATTTTGATCTTCAAATTGCATCATTTTCATAAGTAACATGCTTAATAATTGTATACGGACACAGCAAGTGCAAATTATTCATTCATATCAGTTTGTTGTTTCATCTTTTGTAGCTTTCTTTAAATGCAGAGAAAACCACCTCACAGAAACTTCAACAACCACGTGTTTAGTTTCACATGGCGGCGCTCATAATTAATGATACATTGTATTAGATCAATCTATCTTGAAAGAATCAATATATCAATGATATATTAGAGAGTTTAACTAATATAAAAAAGTATTAAAATTATTCTTAGTGAACAATTTCAAACTTTTTAATAAAAACATAATAAATATGAATTTAGTAAAAAAAATTTAATTTTCATGCACTATTAAAATAATTTTATACAAACAACTAATTAGATATTATTTTATTTGTAAAAATAACTCATTTTTATCATATATTATCATGTTAACAAAACTAATTAAATTTTAAATAATTATTTAAATATATAAATCTGATTAGATAACATATATTATCGGTATATTAAAATTTAAATTGTCAAAATGGACTTATATATAAACAATATGATAAAAATACTAATGAAATAAACCTATTTTGACAACTTAATCATGTGAGAAATAAGATGTTAGATTTGAGTTGTCGATCTTCAAATATATATAGACAATAGACAACTTAATCATGTGAGATATATAGATGTTAGATGTGAGTTGTTGATGATTACTAATGAAATAAGCACATTTTGGCAACTTAATCATGTGAGATATAAGATGTTAGATGTGAGTTGTTCATCTCCAAATATATATAGATAATATGACGGAATTACTAATGAAATAAGTCCATTTTAGCAACTTAAATCAAAATTCAGACATGAGAATTCGGTATAAATTCGGATTATAAACCATAAAAGGACACTCAAAAAAAAATTCCCGAAATTTTATTATTTGATACATTTAAACTACTCATTCTACAACAATCTAAGAAAATAACAGGTTGGAGTATCCATTACTAAATTTACTATATGTATACAAGAAAATTATGAGACTTTGGGATTTGGAAACAAAATGCAATTGATGTATAAAGAGATGATTTTCATTCTCATTTGCAACTGTTACAGGTAATGAAATTTGTAAAACAGAGGAATCTTCTGTGTTTGCTGAAACTATGAAGAAAAAACATGTAGAAACAGTAATGATACAGGAAGTGTGTATGATCACATGGAAATCGTTACCACCATTGATGAACAAGAACACCACTTTGTCTAAGAGAAGTGAATAGCTGCAAGCATTGATCATATGTTTTCTCATACTTTGGACTCCTTTGTCCAGGGCAACACCTCTGCCACCTATTGTAATGGCACTCAAGAAAAATCTCATCAACCAAACATATGGCACCGGTTTCAAACAACCTTGGAATAAGATCAAACTCAGTACCCTCAACGTCCATCTTCATAACAACAAAATCATTCTCCGAAACCGTGTTCTTCAGCCAATCGGCAAAATCAAAGCCTTGAATCCTCTCAATCTCACCACCATCGAACCCACCGGGATTCTTCACCGGTTGAATCCTTCCCATCCCTCTTCCTTTCGCAGCTGCAACCTTCTCCTTGTCGCCAGGATCGCCATTAATCTCAAATGTCAAGGTCTCATTCTTCACCCAAGCAGCATATGGAAGCAATGTGATCCCTTTCTTCAACTCATACTCCTTGTGAAAATGCTTATCTGCTTCAATTGCATACACATGGAAGGTCTTGTTCTGTTTCGGATACTGCTTTCTAAACCAGCTCCCAATGCTAGAGCCATAGCTTCTAGCTCCAACATCAACATACACATACCTATTCTTGAAACTAATATCAACCATTGAAGGAAGGTACTTTATGTTCTTCACATTCCTCTTGAGAGTGATCCATGGTTTCAATGGTTCCTCTTCAATCAAAGGCTCAGCATGGTTAACCAATTCTTGCTTGTACCCAGGAACATAGCATTTTCCGTTAGAACTGGAACCTGATTTGGGATCAGAACTAACCCTAGCACCTTCTTTTCTCAGAACAAGTTCTCTAATGTGAGGCATTGATGAATCAAACCCTTCTATATCATGAGATTTTTCTACTTTGCAACAATTGAATAAATCGACAAATGAATTGAAGCTGTAAGTATCGTTTGCCTTTACATGGAAAACAGCAATACCTCCCGGTCGCAGCGTCCGGCCGACCTCCGCCGCGAACTCAACCGGCGCCGATGACCGCTCAATCCCTCCGGCGGCGGAGAAGATGAAATCGAACGAATCCTCGCCAAACGGAATCCGCTTACCCTCGCCGGACTTCACCAGCGGCTTCGACGGTTTTTTCGCAATTCCGACGGCGTCAACGACGCCGATCTCCCTCAGCGCCACGACGTCTTGTCCAGCCGGAGATTCCACGCAGAGCGACTTCGACTCCGGAGAGAGGTAACCTCCGGCCATGAGGTCCTGGAACACCGAGGAGTAGAACCGCACGGCGCCGATCCACTCCTTGCTAGTTTCGCCAGAAGATACGGCGATGGTGCGTGCGGCGAGGGGGCCTCGGCCGGATCCGGCGCCGGCGACGGCGAGGTTAACTCTCTGCGGGATAGAGAAGAAGCAGAAATCGCCGACGGTGCAGGATTCTCCGGCGACAGTAATGACGTAAGCGAAACGTACAATGACAACAAAAACACCGAAGACTAGTAACCGTACCATTACGTTCCGGAAGAAGCCCGGTTTCCCTAAGGCAGGTTCCATAGAACCCGATTCTGCACCCTCGCTCTCGAAAATTAGGTATGTATGTATGTATAGAAAAAAATGTATGATTATGAACAATTGAGCACTCAGAAATTGAAGGAAAAAAGAATGAATGGAATGTCTGAAGAAAATTTATTCAAAAGAAAAATGGCGTTTGGTGTATCTGGTTTTTATCGGCTGCAGAAGCGAGCAGAGGTGTGGTTTGCTCCGACGAGTGAACGTTTTATGGTGATGGCAATGATTGGAAAATTGAGAGGGTGGCGAAGGGCAAATCGGGAATTCATGTTTCTTATTTTTGTCAACGGCTCTCTCTTCTTTTCTTTTCTTTTCTTTCCTATGGAGCAGTAGCAGCGAAGAACGAGTCCATGACTCAGAGGAGGGTGTGTTTGTGTGTTGTGTGTGACTCGGTTTTGGTGTTTTCTTTAGAAAAAGGGAACGCGGACACAGAAGCGTAATTGAAGGAAGTAAAGGGAACGCGTTTGATTCAAATTACGAGAATGCCATGGTGAGGTTTCTTCATCCTTTTCTTTCTTTATTTTTTTTTTCGCTTTTTTCTTTTTGCCATTTATGGATAACAAGATGTCAAGTTGGCATGATACAAAATTCCAGAAGCCCTGATTTGTCAGTTTCGGAAGCATTTACATCTTCATGTCTGTATTTGATGGGCTGTTTACTTACATCACTCAATCTTATCCTATAGAGAATTAGTACTTTCTAATTAATTATTAAATATATTTTAGAATTTAATTTTCATACTTTATATATAATTAAAATATTTGAAAGATTGGTGTATAACTATGTTTTTTTAATTATATATAATTTATAAAAAATTTATTATTTTCAAAATTTAGATTCATAATTTTTTAGTTAAATTATAAATTATTTTTTAGGAGTGTTCAAATCCAAACCAATCCAAATTAAATCGCTCATCTAATCCAATCCAAACTGAAAACTGATTAAAACCGCACTAATTCGGATTTGATTGGATCTTATTTTTTGCAAACTGTTGGATCGGATCGGATTTTAGATCTACTTTTCACAACCGATCCAATCCAATTCAAACCGCACAATATATTATATTATTATTTTATTATTATGTTTACAATTATACTTATAACATATTCAATTTGTTATATAGTTTTATATTTTTTATGTATTATTATTTAATAGATATTTTATATTCAAAATGTGATTTATTTATTTATTTTAACTAACTTATAATTTTATTTCTATTGTTATGTTACCGTTAGTTTTTTAAGATATTGTTATGATTTACTATGTCATTGTTGGTTATTTGAAATTTGATGTTGAGACTTGTTATATATATTTAATTTTTTTAATTTACAAAACCGCAAATCCAATCCAATCCAAACCGCTAAAAATTGGATCAAGATCGGATCGAATTTTTTTAAAAAAATCATCTAATCCAAACCGCACCGCAAGTAAATATATTGTTCAGATCGGATGAATCTTTTACTCAAAACCGATCCAAACCGCACCGCAAACACCCCTATTATTTATTTATAATTTTAACTAATTTTATTTTTATTAAGATAAAATTTTATCCCTAATATTTACGATTTTTTCAAAAATACTTCTAATATTTAATTACATTCAATTTTATTTCTAACGTTTTTAATTTGAGTCAAATTATTTCTGTACATTAATTTCATGTAAAACAGTAGAAACAAAATTAAAAATTTTTAAGAATAATTTTAATACAAATCGAAAACGTTAGGATAAAATTGAATTATTTAAAAATATTAGAGATAAAATTAAATAAAATTAAATGTTAAAGATATTTTTAGAAAAAATTACAAATATTAAAAAAAATAAAATCAATAAATATGATTCTTAACATAAAAAATTATCACGATAATTAATTGTATATATCACATTGATAAAGATATATTTTAAATTTATTATTTAAAAATTGTGTAACTACATAAATTTAATTAAATAATGGTATAAAATTCTATTCATTCTAAGTGCATCACAATAAAAGTATATATTTTATTAATATTTATATCATGATCCAAAGTTAAAGTTATGGTCCAAATAACCTGATTCAATTTTACAAAAAATTATTAAAATTTACACACGCGTCAATTTACCTTATTTATTCAAAATACGGGTGTCACTTCTATCCGACTTGTATAGCAAGTAAGATATTGTTAAACATCATTTTTACTAATTCATAGTTTATCCATTATTTTAATGTGAAATAATTTTTTAAATATTAGAAAAAAATTGCTCATTGTTAGAAGTGGAAAAATTCATAAGTGATAGTAAAATTATTATCTACTTCTATAAATATTTTATTAAATTTAAGTGTTTTTAATTTTAATTCACTTAAATTTGTTTTAAACAGTTTTTAATTTAAATATTAAAATTTTTTACTGATATTTCTATCATCATCAAATGAGAATGTCGATTATCCACTATCTCAACGAACAAGTCAGAACTTTCACTAAAAAATTCTGAATCATATATCTAAACTCATATTTTTCTTGATTTCAAGTATTATTTTAAAACAGTTAATATTTTAAATTAATTAATAATTATTTTTATTATTGTTTTTGAAAATAACTTTTTCTTTCAGTAAAGAATCCCGGGATGGAAAGAATAATATATAGAAAGTTGACTAATTTAATTTGAAGATGCATGGGTTACACTATTATTAATTGATCACTTAATTTCAACGATTTAGTCATTTAATGTTCTGATATCATAGAAGTTATCTATAATTTTCATATATTAATCTTAAAATGGTTTAATTTTTTGTTAAAATTTTGTGTTCATATTATTTTTAGGAGACTTTTTAAATAAATTTTAATTTAAAATTAATGTATTCTTCCATTCAAGGTCCTCTAGGCTCTATATATATATATACTTGCAAACTATTTCCAAAATTATTTAAAACAATATAAAATAATTGTTCGCCACTCTATTATGTGCGGTTCAAATTAAAAAAAAAAAAAAAAAAAAAAAAAAAAAAAAAAAAAAACTATATTGTTCATTTAATTTTGTGTACCATTTCTTATAGAGCAAGAAAACCCTTCATCAACTCGAGAAGAACGTGGAAACCTATACAGATCCAAGTAATTATTAAGGTCTAAGTAATATGTATTTTAAATGTTTTTTTATATATAAAAAAATATTAGTATTTTTTTTTTTAAAAATAAGATTATTTAGTATAATTACATGTGAATGAATTTTGTCTATACAGAGCCAACACCCAAAGTGTTTGTTGCAACACATGTTTTGCGTGTTGGGTATGTGTCATCATTCTTGACAATACACAGGAAGCGTATTGACATTTTTTTACATATTCATACTATAATACATTTCAAATATTAATATTAAACCAAAATATCAATTTCATATCTATATTAAAAAATTTTTCTGTATTTTAAAGATATATACACCTAAGATGTATTGATAAAAAATTTTAATTTTTTACTTTATTAAATGTATGATAAGTATTAAAAATTTTTAAATATTTGTAATTTTGTATATATATTTTAGAAGGTTTTAATAAAATTAATAATTTTAATATATATTTTTAGAATAGATGTTAATTAAAATGCTGGATCCATTTCGCATCTGACAATTTTGGAATACTCTCAATTGGTTTTATCATTTTATGAAAATTAAAGGATAATTGAGTAAATATTTGACAATAATAATTAGAAAATTAGTAAATAATATTCTAAGAGAGCAAAATGATAGAAGAATCTGGAAGTGTCTGACACAAAATGAGTGCTCTCCATGTGTCCAATTATTACCAGAAAGAATAGTATGATTATTAAGAATTATTAAGAAATAGAATATAACAATGGAAAGTCAAAAGGTAGGGAAATGTGAAGAGAGTAATGAGAAGCTGATAAGAAACCAGAGGAATCACATGGAGGCGGAGATAACTAATGAGCGAGTCACAGACCGAGTCAGACTCACTCACGGGTTAGAAAGACACGCGTGACGCGTTAGGAGAGGGTTCGGTTCCGGTGCGCGGTGGGTGGGCGCACGAGCCATGAAAGTAACAAAACCATTTTCATAGCCGTTAGAGTTTGTTTTAGACTTTAGACTTATCTGATGCTCGTGAGTGAAATGACCAGAAGACCCTCATTATTATTCGCCAGTGGTGGTCCATACGACAGGTCGTTTTGTTCTGGTTCCAGGTTGTCCATACAAACTCTTATTTGCCGGTTTTTCTTGTGATGGAGTTTTTTGTAATCACCTAGAAAGATTTATCAAAAGTTTCTCTTGCAATCTAGGAAGTTATTCCATCATGCATGCTGAATTCTGAGGCACTATTAAGGGTTTTTAGATCGCTACAGCAATTGAGTTTCGTCATCTCATTGTTAGAATCAATTTCGATAATGGCAATTAATTTTAGAGAAAATTTCACTCTCTTTTTTTGTGAGATGTTAAAATGACACTCTCATCTCTTTTATTTTATAAATATATATTCTTCTCCTTTCTAACTTTTAAAAAATCTTTTCTTTAATTCATTTTAAATTTTTTGTGTTAACTAATATTAAATTTATCTATTTTAAAAAAAATAAATTATTTTTTAAAAAAATATCCATTAACAAAAATTTTATTTTTTTATCATTAAATTTTATTTACTAAATTTAATAAATTATTTTTTTATTGATTAAATTATATTTTTATCAAAATATTTTTAAAAAAATTAATAATTAAATTATTTTTTCTAAGATACATACCTTTCAATAATTTTTTAATTATTAAATTGTGATTTTATCAAAATTTTTGTTAACAATTATTTTTATATTTTACTATTAATTTTTCAATATTAATATATATTATTTTAATATTAAATAAAAAAATCTTACCACTGTTAATATGTATAACAATTAATATATATTGATATTGAAAAATAATCTTACTAAAATTTTTTATTTAATGTTAAAATAATATATATAAATATCAAAAAATTAATAGTAAAATATAAAAAAATTGTTAACGAAAATTTTGGTAAAATTATAATTTAATAATTAAAAAATTATTGAAGGGTATTTTAGAAAAAAAATATAATTTAATCAATAAAAGAATAATTTATTAGAGAGTATTTTGGTAAGCAAAATTTAATGATAAAAAATAAAATTTTTGCTAATGGGTTTTTTTTAAATAATTTATTTTTTCTTAAAAAATGAATAAAGTTAACACAAAAAGTTTTAAATGGATTAAAGAAAAAGTTTTTTAAAAGTTAAACGGGAGGGAAATGTATATTTATAAAATAGAAAGAAGAGGAATGTCATTTTAGCATCAAGAGAGGGGGCGGAATTTTCTCTTAATTTTATTTGAGAAAGTTGCTCTTCTTTTCATCCTTGTGACACTCTTTGCAAATATCAAGAATTTGTATGCCCATATCCATCATATTTAGTGGAATCAAACCTTTCGTAAAGCGACATTACCAGAATCTTTATATTAGCCCGGATTTTGATGGGTTAACGACGAACATAATTTTTAGTAATAGAATTAGTGACGAATAAAAGAGTATGGATAACTCGTCATTAATTGGTGATGCTAGGATTTAGCGACACTCTTTACACGATCTGTTGTTAACTCGAATTCAGGAAATTAATTTTTTATTTATGATGATAGCAATGGATTTGACTATTTTCATTTTGGTCCCTGAGATTCACACGATTATTTATTTTGGTCTTCGAAATTCAAAATTACCTATCCTGGTCCTGCAGATTCAAGTCCGGGCACCAATGTGATCTCTCGACTCTTTCCGGCGATGACTAGGCAAACGGAGTGCTGAGATGGCACTCTCCTTGCCATGCTGGATGATGAGTAAACGACGTCGTTTACCTTTGGCGTCCAAACAAGTCAAAAATATCGTCGCTTTGTATATGAAGGGAGAAGAAACGATGAAGACCCAAAATAAAGTATTATTCTTCTTTTCTACCTCCATTATTCTTCATTTCTGACTTGTTTGGGCGCTAAGGATAAATGACGTCGTTTGCTCATCATCCAGCGTGGCAGGGATGGTGAGATCTCAGCACTCCATTTGCCTAGTCATCGTCAAAAAGAGTCAAGGGACCATATTGGTGTCCAGACTTGAATCTAGAGGATCAATATAGATAATTTTGAATTTTGAGGACCAAAATAAGTAGTTACGTGAATCTCAAGGACCAAAATTGGGATTTAGTAATAATCAACTCCGGTGTAGAAGTTGAGAATGGATCCATATGTGTTCATCCTATAAGTCTCTATACTTCACATATTTTGTGATCCGTTAGTAATTTTGAGAAGATTTAAAGAAAGAATATCTAAGGATCTTAACCTAAGGTTTGATTTGAATCCTCTTTAAAGAAATTAGAAGAATATTTAAGATTTTTAATTGGTGAGATATTTAATTGAGTCATTTTTTAGTCTGAAAAGACTTGATACAATAGTATTTAGGGTAAAGGACAAATAGGTCCCTAACCTTTTAAAATGCGGACATTTTCGTCCCTCAAGATTGGAAAATACATTTCGATCCCTCACCATGTAAATTCTGTGACAATTAAGTCTTTCCGTGGAATTGGTGCTCGAAACGGTAACGGAGATTGCTGAGGTGGAGGGATGGAGAGTGATGTGTCCGTTACGATTGCTGAAGTGGATGGGGAACAAATTGTTGGAGAATGAATTGGTCCTTAATGACCAAAACGACACCGTATGCATCCACACTTTCATGCCCATCATCCCAGACCTTTTCTTCTTCATCTTCTTGTTCCATGGCAGTTTCATCGCGCCCTTTCTTCCTCTCTCGTCTCACAGACCTCTCACTCCACAATCCTTTCATCCCATGGTTCTAGCCAGTGCAGCAAAAATAGCTAACAGAAGCTCTAACATGAAGTAAATATAGAAACAGTACATGCCAAAAATGACTTTTGGATGGATCTGATCACTGTAATCATACAGTTTCACCAAAGAAGCCAAAAGAATGGCCTTTATTGCATATGGTAAAAGTGGCGTGTGACCTTTGCTGGGGTTGGTAGGAGATGTCTTTTCTTTACTCTGATTATTGGCTTTTGGCATTTCTGAAGATGGATTGGTCACAAAATGTGAACTTTTGGAATATTTTGATGGATCTAGGCTTTTGCCATCTTGAGAGGTTTTGGATCTGATGTGTGGTTGATTCTGGAATAGGCAAATTCTTTCGGTTTTGATAGTCATTTATCACCACCAGAAAATAGAGATCTCCGGGCCAAAGCAGGTACTGAAATGAACTGGTCTACATATCAAACTGCAGCAGCAGGAATGTGTGATTCTACTGACTTCAGTATCTCTTCACCAACTTGTTTGCATCCAACCAGCTTCTGCGTAACACAATCCAAACATCAAGTTAGTCACCAAGGAAACTACAAGCTACTTCAGAGAAACCAAGAAAAAAAAAGTGAAAACTGTAAGCAACACATTAACTTAGATGTCCCTCCCACACAATCTTTTTTCCATCCTTCTTTATGAAAGAAACCCCTCCAACATAATCTCACATCAAATAATTGTGAAAGTTCTGAATCATTGGATATATTTTTCACATGTGTTGGCTCAATCGACTATTCTGAATCATTGTATAATAATAAAATCTGTAATCAAATAGTGCACATGAATTCTCTTCCACTTAAGTATTCAACCAAGGTCAACAACTTTGACGAATTCTATTGCAACTATAGCTTTTTGTTTATATTTCACTCACAAATCACAAGCAAGTTATAATTTATATAAAAGATTTAACCCTATGAATCAGGGAACAGCAACTAGAAATTCAGTATAATGAGCGAGGAACCGAAGGAGGACTGACCGCTAGTGAGTTCCCTCACAACCATGAGATCAACACCTTCAGCAACCTCTTTCTTAAGGGTTGAAGCATCCACTAACTAGAGGATAACCAGCACAAATAAAAAGGCATGCAGATTATTTTCATGTGAGAAGAAGCAGCTGATTAGTACCTGTGGGAAGACAGTGGCTAGTCTGAGATTTGTAAAAATTTGAAGGCCAGATCGGAGCTGAAGCAACCCAGTCTCTGACTTCAGATGTTTCTCGTTTTTATCCCATTTATAGCCTCCAATGGCACCAAGAAGAACAGCATCGGATTGCTTCGAAACAGCAAGGGTCTCGTCGGGCATGGGGACTCCGGTGGCGTCCAATGCAGCGCCTCCTAGAAGCATCTCTTGGAACTCGTATGTGATTCCTGATGCAATAAGGAGGGGGGATAAGGAAAATTGTGGGATTTTGAAGAGTGAAAGAGCGGATGAAGTTGGGAAAAGGGAAATGGGGAGGATACCTTTGAAGGTGCCGGCGAGAACAAGAACGTCTTTTGCGACGGAAATGACTTCGGGGCCGATGCCATCGCCGGGGAGGAAGGTGATGGTGTAGGACGCGAGAGAGAGGAAGAAATGGCGCGATGAAACTAGGAAGAAGATGAAGAAGAAGAGGTCTGGGATGATAGGCATGAAAGTGGGGATGCATACGGCGTCGTTTTGGTCATTAAGGACCAATTTGTCCTCCAACAATTTGTTCCCCATCCACCTTAGCAACCGTAACGGACACATCACTCTCCACCCCTCCATCTCAGCAATCTCCATTACCGTTTCGAGCACCAATTCCACGGAAGGACTTAATTGTCACATAATTTACATGGTGAGGGATCGAAATGTATTTTCCAATCTTGATGGACGAAAATGTCCGCGTTTTAAAAGGTTAGGGACCTATTTGTCCTTTACCCTAGTATTTAACATTTCTAACTTAATAGGATATCTAATATGAATCTTACCTAAAAAGATCAATTGCATATTTAAAATGAAAAAGTTTAGGGGATCAACAACTTTATTAAATTCTGACTAGTTGTAATTAGCAAAAAAAAAAAGTGAGTAATTCCACACCATTAAAAATATTATTGATAACTACTTGATAACTACAAATCACAAAAGTTACTGACCCTAACACTCCTCATTTAAAATTATTAGTTGGTGAAGTATCCAATCAAATCACATTGTAATTCTTAAAAGACTTCAAAAACATTATCAAAAGCTTTTAAGTTGTGTTGTGATATAATTTTAGTCGAAATAATAGTTATAGAAAACTTAAACAAAGAATGTTCTTTGTACTGTCATCCTAATAATAAAACTCATATGTCACCATTTTATTAAGACTTGAGTATTAACATAGAAATATTTTCTAAGAACTAATTTAATTTACACGTTGATGGTTTCAAAAACTCAAAACGAGATTCACTCATTATACATAATAATTACACTAGGATATATAGGTTTTGTCCATCTTTCTAATTCTTCACTACTCAATATACATAATTACATACAGACATGAATCAAAATAATTTTATTAACGATTAGATGAAAAAAAAAGAAAAGAAAAATAAATTAAAGAAGGAAGATCATGGATGCATGTGAAGAAATCTAAACTCTAAAGCAATTGATATTCTTTTTTTGTAATGTAATTTCCTATTAAACCCGGGCATTTCCCAAAAAAACAAAAACATTTAGGTCCAGAGATGACTAGCCACTAATATTATGAAAATTGATGATCAATGATTGTTGTTAGCTTTATTAACTCATAATTGTCAACAACTCCTTAAATTTACAACTAACTATAATCCATTACAGGAAAAAAAAAAAGGTTAGATTATGGATGACAGAAGAACTTTCCCTACAAACCTTTAACTAATTTCCTTCTTTCAATATATATTTGACTTTAGTAGAAGGTATAGGAAAGGGAAAAGGAGCTAATATGCTTATTGCCCCCATGTGAATTAAAGTTCCCGTAGCAAATTTATTTAGGTTTTTTTTTTTTTTGGATACAAATTTAGGTTTTATTAACTTATCTACTAATTAATGTAACGAACTTGGCCCTAAAAAGATTCAGTTTATGATCAAATGGCATTCGGAAAAAAATAACGTTTTAATTCTTCGAAAATAATTTCATTATCAGTTTGATAAAATACGTTAATAAAGAAAAAAAAAACTCGAAAATGACTCTTGTTCATACCCTGACCCAATGATAAGGCCCAGGTCCAAACGAAAGGCCCAATCCAAAGGATTAAGCCTCGCTCTATACCGACCTTCACCCCACGAAGTTGGTTCCTACTACAACTTGCTCTAAAGAAGTCGGGACGAAGATTAGCTGGCAGATAAACACCCATTCAAATGAGTAACTGCCCCTAAAATCTCTCTACCCACTTCCTGGAGCCATATCTCAACCTCCCTAAGATAAAGGGACGGTTATTCCCCATGAATAACGGAACTACACCAACGGTGGTTATGGGTTCACCACTATAAATACCCTGACACTCCTCAGGTATCTCTAGGCCCAATACTCTCTAGACCTGTTTTGCTCCCTTTGCTGACTTTGGCATCGGAGTGTCTTTGCAGGTACTACCCCCCATTCTCTCATACCGAAGTCGGACGGGGGCCTTGGAGCATCAATTCGCTTGGATACTCCATCATTCCAACGATTGGGCCAGCCAAACTAATCCAACCCAATAATCTCCGGTTACCCACCGTAACATTGGCGCCGTTGCCGGGGAACCGAGAGGTCAGTCAGTAATGGCGGATGTATCCCCTGAAGATGGTCATGTGGCGTCGGATTCCGAGTAAGAGAATCTGGATACCGGAAACCACGACGCAGACCTGACCCTCCACCAGGAAACCAACGACCAACACAGGGAAGGAACCTCCGGATTTAAAAATCCGAAGACAAATTCCTCGGAGGGGCGTGAGTTAGAAAAGGATGGACCACCCCACGCAACTGAACTAATGGGGCTAGTCCATGTCCACCAAAGTCGCTTGGAACAGCTGGAACAGGAACGGGAGCGACAAAGGAAGATAGAAAAGCACCTAAGAGAGGAGATGGATCGACGAAAAGAATTAGAGAAAAAACTCTTAAAGTTAGAATCCTCCCTCAGAGGTCGGAACTCCCGTGAAGATCGAGAAGAATCGCCCCCGGGAGGGGAGGACCCTTTTAGTGAGGACATAATGTGGGCAAAAATTTCAAAAAACTTTAAAAGCCCCGATATGGACCTCTATGACGGAACCACCGATCCAAAGCATCATCTAAGCAACTTTAAAAGTCGGATGTATCTGGTTGATGCTTCTGATGCAACGCGCTGCAAAGCTTTCCCGACCACCTTATTGAAATCAGCGATGAAGTGGTTCGATAGTCTCCCTCCCAGGTCGGTCACCAGTTTCGAGGACCTCTCGAGGAAGTTTCTGATGAGGTTCTCCATTCAGAAAGATAAAGTAAAGCATGCCCCGAGCCTCTTGGGAATAAAGCAGGAGGTCGGAGAACCTCTACGAGATTATATGGAAAGGTTCAACAAAGCATGCTTAGAGATTCAAGACCTGCCCACCGAGGCAGTCATCATGGGGCTGGTAAATGGACTTAGAGAAGGTTTCTTCTCACAGTCCATATCAAAAAGGCACCCCACCTCCCTGAGTGATGTACAAGAAAGAGCTGAAAAGTACATCAACAAGGAGGAAAATGCCAGGCTGAGAGAGTCGAGCTGGCGACATTGGCACCTTCCCTCAATAAAAGAGAGAGAAAGGGAGCCCAAGAAGAAAGAAGACCTCGGTCCTGACAGACCCAGGAAATATCACTCTTATACTCCTCTAAAGGTTTCTATAATGGACGTATACAGAGAAATTTGCAATACTGAAAGGCTGCCACCTCCCAGGCCTATTAAAAATAAAAAAGGGGGGAGTCGCAGCGACTACTGTGAGTACCATAAAATATATGGTCACTCAACAAATGACTGTTACGACCTTAAAAATGTGATAGAAAAGCTAGCCAGAGAGGGCCGACTTGACAGATATCTCATAGAAAGGTCGGACAATCATGGGAAAGGAAAGTGAGACGATGCAGATAGAAGAGACCCACCACCGCAGACTCCGGAGAGACATATACATATGATCTCAGGCGGATTCGCAGGAGGGGGACTCACCAAGTCCGCTCGCAAAAGACACCTCAAGCGAGTATACCAGGTCAGAAATGAATCATCCGACCTCCCCACTATCTCATTTACAAAAGAGGATGGGCAAGGAGTAATCCCTGGACACGACGATCCAGTGGTAATAACTATGATCCTAGCTAATGCCCATCTCCACAGAACCCTTGTAGATCAAGAAAGCTCGGTGGATATCCTTTTCAAACCCGCGTTTGACAAACTGGGGCTGGATGAAAAGGAATTAAGAGCCTACCCCGACACCTTGTACAGGCTAGGCGATACGCCAATAAAACCACTAGGATTTATACCCCTCCACACTACCTTCAAAAAGGGGGAAAAATCCAAGACTCTGAGTATAGACTTTATAATCATCGACGTAGGGTCAGCATACAATGCCCTAATCAGCAGAACCACCCTGAATCGACTCGGAGCGGTGGTGTCTACCCCCCATCTTTGCATGAAATTTCCGACACCTGCAGGAATAGCAACAGTGCAGGGAGACCAGAAGTTGGCAAGAAAGTGTTACAATGAAAGCCTGAACCTGAGGGGAAAAGGCAAAGAGGTTCACACCATAGAGCTCGGTGGTGCAAGGGCCAAAGAAGAGCTACGACCACAACCAGGAGGAAAAACTGAAGAAATACAGGTCGGCGAAGAGGAAGGGAAGAATACCAACATAGGGACTAACCTAGGGGAGACCCTGAAGCAAGGGTTGACTAAGCTCCTAAGAGACAATTCCAACCTCTTCGCCTGGAAGGCTTCCGACATGCCCGGGATAGACCCCGAGCTCATGTCCCACAAGCTCTCGGTACATCCGGGATCCCGACCTGTACAACAGAAAAGACGCAAGCTCGGCCCGGAATGAGCCCTAGTGGTGGAAGAGCAAGTTCAGGCACTCCTAGAAGCCGGCTTCATTAGAGAAGTTAAATATCCAATATGGCTAGCAAATGTAGTTCTAGTCAAGAAGCAAAACGGCAATTGGAGGATGTGTGTTGACTACACCGACTTAAATAAAGCATGTCCCAAAGACCCTTATCCACTCCCGAGTATTGATACCCTAGTAGACTCTAGCTCGGGATATCAATACTTGTCGTTCATGGATGCCTACTCGGGATATAACCAAATCCCAATGTATGAGCCAGACCAGGAGAAAACATCATTCATCACGCCCAGAGCTAATTTTTACTACGTGGTCATGCCATTTGGATTAAAAAATGCAGGGGCCACATACCAAAGGCTGATGAATAAGGTGTTCGCCCCTCACCTTGGGAGCTTAATGGAAGTCTACGTCGACGACATGCTAGTAAAAACCAAGGAAGAAGTCAACCTCTTATCAGACCTCTCGCAAGTCTTCGACACCATAAGGCTACACAGGATTAGGCTAAATCCCGCAAAATGTGCCTTCGCGGTAGAGGCTGGAAAATTCCTAGGTTTTATGCTAACACAGAGAGGGATTGAAGCAAATCCCGATAAGTGTAAAGCTATCCTGGAAATGAAGAGCCTGACTTGCTTAAGAGAGGTTCAGCAATTGAACGGCCGACTTGCAGCCCTCTCCAGGTTCTTGGCAGGATCAGCACTCAAATCCCTTCCACTGTTTTCTTTATTAAGAAAGGGATGCCAGTTCAAATGGACTCCGGAATGCGAAGAAGCATTCCAGGAGTTCAAAAGGTTCTTGAGTCAACCGCCAATCCTAACCCGACCTCTAGTCGGGGAAGATCTCGTCCTTTATTTGTCCGTAGCAGACAAAGCTGTCGCATCAGCCCTGATGAGGGAGGACAAGGTCGGACAGCATCTAGTCTACTTCATCAGCAAAGTTCTACAAGGCCCCGAGCTAAGGTACCACAAACTAGAGAAGTTTGCCTACTCTTTAGTAATAGCCTCACGAAGGCTACGGCCTTACTTTCAAGCACATACAATAAGAGTCCGAACGAACCAACCCATGAAGCAAATCCTCCAGAAGACGGATGTTGCGGGGAGAATGGTTCAATGGGCAATAGAGCTCTTCGAGTTCGATTTGAAGTATGAAACTCGGACAGTAATCAAAGCCCAATTCCTCACCGACTTCAAAGCTGAGTACGCAGGAGACCAAGAAGAAAAGCCAACTACATGGGAACTCTATGTAGATGGATCCTCAAATAAAGCAGGAAGTGGTGCAGGCATAATACTGGCGGATGAAAGGGGAACTCAAATAGAGGTATCCCTCAAATTCGAATTCCCAGCTTCAAATAACCAGGCAGAATATGAAGCCCTGATTGTAGGATTGAAGCTGGCAGAAGAGGTCGGTGCGACAAAAGTGATGATATACAGTGACTCTCAGGTGGTGACCTCCCAGATAAATGGAGAGTATCAGGCTAAAGACCCAAACATGAAGAGATACCTGGAAAAAACTCTGGAATACCTTGGGCGCTTTGCCGAAACCGAGGTTAAGCATATAACTCGGGATCTCAATAGCAAAGCAGACGCCCTCTCCAAGTTAGCAAGTACTAAGCCAGGAGGGAATAATAGAAGCCTGATCCAGGAAACTCTCCAAGAGCCCTCTGTAGTAAAAGCAGAGGGAAAACAAGATGTCCTTGAGGTATCCGAGCTAAATCTCGGATGGATGAATCCTCTGGTCGAATACCTAAAATTCGACATCCTCCCCAAAAAGGAAAAAGAGGCCAAGAAAATCCGGAGGGAAGCACAATATTACACTCTGGTGAAAAATGTCCTTTATAAAAGAGGAATATCAACGCCATTGTTGAAGTGCGTACCGACCTCAAGGACCACTGAAGTGCTAGAGGAGGTCCACAATGGGATCTGCGGAAACCATCTCGGAGCCAGGTCGCTAGCCAGAAAAGTAATCCGAGCTGGATTCTACTAGCTGACCTTGCAGAAAGATGCCACAGAATTTGTGAAAAAAAAATGCCAACCTTGCCAAATGCATGCAAATTTCTACGTAGCTCCCCCTGAGGAGCTCATTAGTATAACTTCTCCCTGGCCCTTCGCAAAATGGGGAATGGATTTGTTAGGTCATTTTCCCCAGGCGCCAAGGCAAGTCAAATACTTAATTGTGGGAATAGACTACTTCACAAAGTGGATAGAAGCAGAACCATTGGCCACCATCACCGCCCAGAGAAGTCGGAGGTTCCTCTACAAAAATATCATCACAAGGTATGGGATACCTCACTCCATTACCACGGATAATGGAACCCAGTTCACCGATTCCACCTTCAGAAGCCTAGTGGCCAGTATGAAAATCAAACACCAGTTCACCTCGGTGGAACACCCACAAGCAAATGGATAAGCCGAGCCAGCCAACAAATTCATACTGGCGGGGCTAAAGAAAAGACTACAAGATGCAAAAGGAGCCTGGACAGAGGAGCTCCCCCAAGTGTTGTGAGCTTATCGGACGACACCCCAATCTGCAACTGGAGAAACACCCTTCCGACTTGTCTATGGGGTAGAAGCTATGATACCAGTGGAAATCAGTGAGCAAAGCCCAAGAGTGATTCTCCATGATGAAATCAGAAACATACAAGGGCACAAAGAGGAGCTCGAGTTACTCCCCGAAGTCCGAGAACAAGCCCAGATAAAAGAAGCAGCGCTGAAGCAAAGGATGGCTACCAGATACAACAAAAAAGTCATTCGAAGAAGTTTCGCACTAAGCGATCTGGTCTTAATCAGAAACGACATAGGAGTCAACAAATCGGGGGAAGGAAAACTCGCTGCCAATTGGAAAGGACCCTACAAAGTTAGCGAGGTCTTAGAAAAAGGTTATTATAAGGTGAGCGACCTAAGCGGCGCCGAGTTACCAAGATCGTGGCATGCTTGTAATATAAAAAGGTACTATAGTTAAAAGCGAACTCTACTCCCTGATGTACTCTTTTCCCAACTTCACGATTTTTTCCCAAACATTAAAGGATTTTTTCTGAATAAGGGTTTTTAATGAGGCATCATAGTAGAGGCTAAGGGGGAAAAGATTATTAAAAACCCTTAGTAGCAGTAAAGTACCTTCCCAAATTAATAAAGATCTTTTACAATATCTCTTATAAATTCCTTCTCGTTTATTTTTTTCCTACGAAACGCGCCGACTTAAGCTCGACAAAACGTGAAAATCCCATGAACCGACCTAGATGGTCGTCAGGATAAAATGACGAGGTACAAGTCGGTGTAAAGAGGTTATAAAAGTTGATCGTGAGAAACTCAGAGACATTCCGACTCATAAGTCGGAATGAAAAAACCGAGTAGAAAAGAAAACGCATCGCAAAAATAACCTAAGTCATAGAACTCAATAAAACAAAGTTGAGTATAAGGAATAACAAAAAAGAGATCGAAAAACCTAGGAAAAAGCTTAAAGGCTGTCCCAAAATCCTTGAAGCGGAAAGACTTAGAAAGACAGACAAGCAAAAGGTTTTTAGAAAAGATTAAAGGGACTTAAAAAAAACAAAATCAGAAAGCATGCACACAGAAAGGTAGCTGAAACCCTTATACCAAAAAGGGTATTTTCATTAAATAAAACCCTTATCCAAAAAAGGGCAATTATAAATATTTTTGTTTACGGCCATAAAAGGCCAAGGCAAATGTCAATATACCACCACCACAAATATAAAGAGTTTAAAAAAGAGGGGACCTACAGGCCGGGCCCTATATAGCCAACAAATTTTTAAAGAGCATCACCACCAGGACCAAAGGGAGTAGTCGGATCACCACCAGAGTCGGGAAGAGGATTCGGAGCGCCATCAGAACCAGGGAGAGAAGTGTACATAGGAGTCGGAGAAGAGGCGCCGTGAGGTCTTGAAGAACTCGGAACATCCTTTTGATGAGGAGGGGACTCAATGATTCTCTGCCCCCGAGTCTTCAAATCTGACTCGGTGACGACCTCGGGAGGTGGGGGATAAACTATGGCACCATCAATAACGACCTTGTCAGGATCCAAAGGAGAGAGATCCAGGTCGGGAGCAAGAACTCCGACCTGCTCCTTAAAAATCCTCCAGGCCTCATCGGCCCCCTCAGCAATAGAATCCTCCAACTCGGCATAGGCAGTCCGAGAGTTCAACAAGTTCCTCCTTACAGCCACAAGGTCCTCAAATAAACTCTGATAACTCTCCTGCGCCTTCTTTCTCAAGCCCTCCTCCATGTTACATAGGGCTTGTAACTTGCTCTCCTTCTCTCGGAGGCCATCCCTCTCCTCCTTCAATTTGGCAACCTCCTTCTTCAACTCCTTCTCATGTTCCTGATATATGAGAAGCCTTCCCTCCAACTCTTCAACCTTAGAGGTTGAACCCAGAGAGTTAAGATGAGTCTTCTCAAAAATATCAAGGAACTTGGCACAAATTCCCGCCCCCCTGATGCTCTCCTCAGCCAGAATAGTGAGGTGGTTCCGAATAGAAACATCATCCATACCTATACGGTATGGGGATAGATGAACTTTCGGATAAATGCAGGAGCATCCACCTTAGCCTCACCTTCAAAAGAAGAGCCAGACTCTAAAGCCTTGCGCTTCTTCTTCTCTGGCTCAGGAGAAGATCGGGGAGGAGGGGACGGCTGAGAAGAAGCCAAAGCAGGGATAACAATGGGTTGAGAAGGAGTCCCCAAATTTCGGGAAGAAATGGGAGGAAGGGGAAGAGGAGAGCTAGTTACCCTGACACCACCGGTTCTGGCGCGAGACCTCGCCTTGGCCTCCTGGACTCTCTGGTAAGACTCATTAGAATTCTTCCTCGCCATCTCTGTAAAAGAAAATAAATTAGTAAAACAAGTCGGTAAACTTCAAGTCGGTAGAAACAAGTCGGAAACAAAGTAGATAAAAGCTACCTAGTTGTGTCTGGACAAAAGATGACGACCCCTGGAGAAATTTTTTGGTATCCAGATATGGGGCCCTCCCCCATACTTCTCGGAGGAACCCTACAATGGCTGCCTCCACCTCATCCAGATCCTCCAAACCATATTTCTCACAGGGGAAAGCCTCTAACCAGTACAAGGGAAAGCGAGGGGAAGAATTCTCATCCAAGAAAAAGGGGTGGTGACCCTCTACGCCTTGAACTTTGAAAAAATAATTTTTGAAGTCATGAAAGGATTCATCAAAAATGGTGAAAACTCTCCGACCTTGTATAGCTCGGAAAGACACCTATTGTTGCTTATTATTTTGCCCACTGAAGGGCTTGGTCATGTGGAAGAGATAGAAGAAAATTCTCAAAGAGGTCGGAAAGTCTAAAGCATGGATGATAAACTGGTAGATTTTCAGAAAATCCCAGGAATTGGGGTGAAGTTGGGTAGGTGCAACACGGTAGTGACGTAAAACAGCAATTTCGAAATCAGAAAATGGAAGGAAAACACCCAAACGGGTAATCATGCTCTCATACATAAAGAAGAAATGAGGGGCCGTCTCAGTAGCCCTCCCGAAGCAAACCCGGTCTTCCGGACCCGGGGCAAGCAGTTCATACTTTGGCTCATCCTCATCAGAGGTGCAGAGCCGGTGACGAGTGCGAAGGTCAGTAATAAAATCAGTGTCAACCAGAGGTTCTTCTCCTAAGACTGTGACATCGACCCACTGAGCAAGAATTTCTACGGAAAACATTTCTTTTCCTAAAAAGGTGAGTGAAACCTACAAAGAAAAAAGAAAAGAAAATAAAAAATATGGTCTCTAAAGATCAAACTTTAACATGATATTTTGCATGCTTGTTAAGAAAAATAAATATTTTCATCTTTTAAGTTTAATTAGTAATTTTATACTAATTGAATTATTTTTGACCATTTTTTATGTGAATGACAATATTCAAAAAGATGCAATTGAATGCACGGACTTACTATTTATAAGAAAAAAGGTAATGTCAAACTAAAAATTATCTTTAGTGATAAAATGTTAATTTTTTTCTTTGAAGAATTATTTTATCAAAAAGTAAATCTGATTTAGACTAAATAATAGTAGTTTATATTATATCTTTTACATTCTTTTATGGACTTTCGTTGGAGTGGGATAAATTAATCAAATTTCTAATTAATACCGTATTGGTATCCTTCAGTAATTTTATATATTGGGATAAAAAATAATGTATTTTGTAAACAAGCAACTAAAGTTTGAAAATTTTTAAGACTTACTAAATCAATTATGGTAATTAATTTTGCGATGGTAGTAATTAACAGTTATTTCTTTTGCAATGAAAGGATTGAATTATCAATTGCCACCTTGTACTCGCTAATTAAACCATGTGGAACCAGTTGGTATGTATTTATGATGTGTCAACTCTCAATCATGAGCCACTTAATAAACCTGTCCAGTTGTTATTGATCCTTTTCTGATATGTATGCACCAAAATATATAAGAATTATATTATTCTATTTTTCTGCTTTCTTTGATTGGCCCTTTCAACTAAAAATTTATCTATCATGTATTTTAAGAATGGTGTTTGTTACGGTACGATGATAAATTCATACGTACCAATACATTTAAAATATGGACAAATAGTAATAAGTTATGTGGAATTTATTTTTCACGTCAACATTTAATTTTTTTTTTAAATATATATTATATCACCACTTTTACTAATATACCCCTTTAATTAAATAAAAATAAAAAAATATTTTTTATTTAATTTTATAAAAAGTCTTAAACATCCTTATTTTATTTGATTAGACAAAAATACCCTTTTAAATTAATTAATTTAAACAACAAAACAAAAACATATTAAAAAATAAAAAATCAATCGTTCTTCGTCTTCTCCAATTCCCCTAATCATTCATTCCCCTCTAAAGCAAAGAAAAACATATCAAAAAAATAAAAAATCAATCTGTTCTTTATCTTCTCCTAATATCATTCGTACCCCCATCCCTTCTGAAGCACACCAAAACGGCAAAACCCTGACAATAATTGACTGCAGTGATCTCGGTAGCTAGCCACTCACGAAATTTAAAAAACCTAAAAGAAAAAGAAGGCTAAACCACTCAATTGAACAAACGCTGCGTCTTTCTCCTCTACAGAAGTTCTTTGAATGCGCCTTCACCCTCAATTCTTTAGACTATTAAGTGTAACTGACATTCATATGATAATACAGATTGTTGGATCTGCGCCAGGGTTTTCTCATGGGATAATTGACCCCATTGAAATAAGTTCTTTGTTACTATTTTATTTTGATCTAATTGCTGAAAAGTGAACATAACTTCAACTTTATTGATGAATTTCATAACGCTGATAATGTGAAACTTTCTTTTGTAGGAACTTGGTCAGTTGCCATCAAGCTTTGGTATTTGTCTCCATGTAGACCTTTGCCTGGGTGGCTTTGTATTGCCTTTTGCCTGTGAACTTGGGTCTTATTTCAATAAATATTCTTTCAGCGCTGCTGTCAGTATACGTTCACCTTTGGTTCTTACTTTATTACTGTTTTAGTTCTATTCTAAATTTTAAACCTGCCCTTTGGATCCAAATCTGCCACTGTGGGATTTTTTCTTCTCTAGTTGACGATAATTCTATTTTTCTCATACTGAGAAGCTTTCCAAGAATTGAGGGCGAAGGAACATTCAAAGAACTTCCATAAAGGAGAAAGACGCAGCGTTTGTCCAGTTGAGTGGTTTAGCCTTCTTTCTCCTTTAGGTTCTTTAAATTTTGTGGGTGGCTAACTACCGAGATCAATGCAGTCAATTATTGTTAGGATTTTGCCATTTTGGTGTACTTCAGAGGGGAGGGGGGCACGAATGATATTAGGAGAAGATGAAGAATATATTGATTTTTTATTTTTTGATATGTTTTCCTTTGCTTCAGAGGGGGATGAATGATTAGGGGAATTGGAGAAGACGAAGAACGATTGATTTTTATTTTGTTATTTAAATTAATTGAAACTATAAAATTAGGATTAATTGAATTCTAAAATTTGAGTGATTTAAAAGGGTATTTTTGTCTAATCAAATAAAGTAAGGATGTTTAAGACTTTTTATAAAATTAAATAAAAAATATTTTTATTTTTATTTAATTAAAGGGATATATTAGTAAAAGTAGTGATATAATATATATTTAAAAAGAAAAAATTAAATACTGACGTGGAAAATAAATTCCACATGACTTGTTATTACTTGTCCATATTTTAAACGTATCGGTACATATGAATTTATCATCGTACCATAGCAAACACCTTTAAAAATATAGATTAAGATTATAAATTAAAAATTTTAAATTTTTAATATATTTATTTTATATTTATTAAATAAAAAATTTTAAATTTTTTATTAATAATAAATTTATCATATATTTTAAAAACATATATTAGTTAAATTTTTAAATTAATTAAATATAAATAGGAGGTTGGACAAAATAAAACTCAAAACCGTGTTGTGCCTACAAAAATTTGTTAGTCATCGATTATTTTTTAAATAAAATTTAGATCTACGACAAATTAATTTTTTGTCTTATCGAATTGGAAAATGGACAAAAAAACTCAAAATAAAAAATTCGAAAATCTTGAAATTTTATTGATTAGGAATGCAAATTTTCTCTATATGTTACTAACATTTTAACAGATAGGTGAGTTATTTCTTTAACTTTGTTTTAGGCATCAATATCATGTATTAGTTAAAATATTAAAATTGTCACACAACAAATACAAATAAATTGTTTAGTGATAAAAAAAAATGAAAAATTATAATCTAAAGGTATTTAAAGGTGCTAATTAGGGTTGGTAATGGATATAATAGAGTAGAATTTAGATTCTACTCTAATTTTATCTGATTCTACTCTAATTTTATCTGCAGATTAAAAATTCTCTTAAAGTTAAAATTCAATCCTACTTTATTATATCTGCGGGTTAAAAATCTTTCAACTCTAATTCTACTCGCATATTAAAGTTTTCAATCCTTCCTTACTCAATCATATCCGCAGAAAAATTAAAAATTTTTAAACAAATATAAAATTTAATCATTTTATATTTCATACATATTAATAAAATAGAAAATAAAAACTAAATTCAAACTAAAATTAAAAACAATAAAATTACAAATAGTATGAACATTAAATTCTTAATAAAACTAAAATAACACAAATAAAGAAAAATATCTTGTCATTTTTTTCTAATTTCAAATTCTTATAATATTACTCTTTAAATAACAAACGTAATAAATTATTAATTTAAATTATTAACTTAATTGTTATTTTAAATTTTTACAAAAAAAAAAAGTTGTAGCTGGTTCAATACCCGTTTTTTTTATTACACATATAATTTTTAAATAAATATTAAATATATATTAAGAGTGCAAATAATATAAGATAGAATATTTCTTGAATTTATACCCAACTCTATTTAAAAGTAAATTTGTACTGTATTTTATTCTATCCACAATGAGTTAAGTAAATAATCTTATCCAATCAAATTAGATCGAATTAGATATTTACGAGTAAAATATATATTAACAGTGCTAATGCTAATTAAATGTTGGGAAAAGGGTGTTTGAAATGTAAGATATAGATGAAAATATAGCGGACAAAAAAATTTTAATATTTTCTACATCTCTAAAATGTGAGAATGAAGATTCAATACATACATAATATAAAATAGAGTAATTTTAAGGAATTATTTTTAATTGATCTCAGTTAATTTTTTATAATTATTTTATTCATTTCAAATTTTAAATTTTTTAAATTATAAATTTTACAATAAAATTATATTGACTAATATATATAATATATATGGACCAATTAAAAGTTGATTACCTATATTTATACGCGCGTTTTGGTCTCATGGTCATGGCCAGTATATTTGTCTTTTCGATTGTGCATTGATATGTTGCTGAAAATATTAAAATTTTTAAAAAATAAATATAACATTAATAATTTATGTTATAAAAATTTTATAAAACTAATTAAATTTAAAATTTAAATATTTTTAATATTAAAAATAAAAAAATTAATGAATAATAATTTTATTTATTTTTAAAGTATGATAATTACTCATTAATAATAACATAAAGTTTGTGATTAAATTGAAATATTTACATCAGAATCTTATTTTTTTAAATATGATTTGTCTTTAAATAATATTAGTGATTGAATTTGTAGATATTTTTTTATAATTTATGAGTAAAATTTTCAAATCCTCTTACTCTTATATTAAAACCAATTTAAAAAAGTATAATATAACATGAGATAAAATTTGTCTTTGAATGACCTTTTTTATTATCATAGCAAAAGAAACTATTATAGAGAACTGTTGTAACACTCTACCATACAGAACTTTACGCTTAAGTCGTAAAAATAGAGGTGGTGTGATATTATGACCTCTAATATATATATATATATATAATTGAAAGAACGTAGTATATTAGGAGTCTTGAAGAATAGGTAAAACAAAAATCGCGAAATTAAAAGCGCAACACTCAAGAATGAGGATTACTTGCATACAAAAAAAGCTAAAGTACACTAACATATATATACAGAAAGCAAGATTAGAGGATCAAGAATACAAAATAACAAGCTCCTAACTCAGCCTGCGAAGCTAAGGTTGGCCGGAGAATATTTACATACATATGTATATCAAACCCATAATCCAGAATACACGAAAGAAACCCTAGTTCTCCTTACACCTCTAAGAGGTACAAAATAAAACAAGTCATTAGGAGAGTTCTAATAGCAAATATAATAATTAACATAGTAAATTCGCTTAGGTATTCCCAATTAATGCACAAACAATCAATTCAAATAATATGCATATGATGCATGCCTGTCCTATGGCTGATGAGTCTCATCTGTCGGTTATCAAGCCAACCCAACAAGTCCGGTTGCTAAACCCTGGACTGTCCCTCGACGCGCATCCCCAAGAGTCTATGCATAGCTTTTTCTCATTCATATATATAAATTTTGCTCATTGGGGATATCCTTCCTAGGAATTTATACATGTCCGGTCACCCTTACGTCGTAGGGTCAACAGGGTATCGAGCCTCAATCTGGAGCACGTAGTGGCAAGCCATTGCTCTTTACTCAGGAAAACTCGTATCTCAGATAACGTAAGTGCATAAGCCTCATTTCATTCATATTCATTAATAATCATTTCATAATCATTCATTATAGCCATAACATCACTTATACATCATATATTTGCACTTTTATACATAATTCATCATAATCCGGAGCAAGTGGAGGAAACCACACCCTTGCATCTACCCGAGGAGCCTCTATACTAACCAACCTGGAGCAAGTGGGGCGAAACCACAACCCTTGCATCTATCCAGGAGGTACGTTCTCATATGTCCAGGAGGAATAAATAAGGGATTCTAACCTCCCAATATCTCGCTGGGGCAATTTTACAATACCAGGAGGAACAAGGAAGGGGATCCTCACCTTCCACCATCTCCTGGGGTCGCACTTTCGAGAAGAGGACTCGAGATAAAATAATCATTTATGATTACTCATAATCATTTATAATCATTTGCCATGGCCATATTCATCACATGTATACCACACCTTTGCACTCCTCATACATAATTCATCACTTCTCAAGCTTCCTTCACTCCCAAGTTACTTCAACATCCTAGTTCAAACCCTTTCACTACCACTATAACTCATTTCTAGGGTCCTAGAGGGTAAAAATAGAGGTTTAAAAGTTTGAAACCATGTTTAAATCATAAAGATATACATTGCTGAGAAACAGAGTGTGTGCGTGCGCACACTTGTGCAATTGTTCATACGTGTGCATGCGCACTCTGGTGTGCGTACACACGTCTGCTAAAATACACAAAGTGTGCGTGTGCTCCAGAGTGTGTGAACGCTTTCAGCAGTAGGTATGTCCTTGTGTGTGCGTGCGCACCATAGTGTGCGTGCGCACCATAGTGTGCGTACGCACAAGTAAAAACATGGCCCCTGCTCGGAGTATGCGCACAACACTGTGTGTGTGCACACAAGCCAGAAATTCTGGTTTTGCTATAACTTGGAAAAATAAACTTTTTACACAATATTTCCAACGTCCATAACTTTCTCTACAAAATTCCATTTTCCACGAAATATTTAAAGCTTGTAAAACCATCTTTGATTTGAAATAATTTTCATCTCCATCCAAAATTTGAGGCTCCAGTTATAGACCGCCGAAATTTGTTAAAAATCAAGTTTTCATCCAAAACATCAAACCTCCATTTTTACCACAAAAACCTCAATATCAACATTCTATGCATAAAACCAACACCACATTATACCATATCTCAACAACACAATCTCCACATCCTACCACAATCAACCATACCTCAATATTACACAATATCATGCATAATTCCTCAATTAACCAACAAAATCATCAATAATTCATCACATATACATATTCATTTCTAACACCATGTCAATCATCATTAAATCATCATATAGCATTATATTTTCATCACCAACATTAATCACTAAACCAATGCTCACCTTATTGCAACAATTACCATCAAGGCACTAAGCAATTAACATATTCATGCATTCCTACTTATCCTATGGTCATCTAGCCTAAGTTTTCACAAGACATTATATATTAAATATGAGAAACCAAAATTATACCTTGGCTGATTTCTCTCCTAAGTCAAAAACACCCAAACTGACAAGATCACAAGCCTCCAACACCGAAACCTCAACACCCAAGGCTCAAACAAGTTTCCAATCTCTTCAAATAGGTTCCAATTTCACATATACATTACCTAACACATATTATCACATTCATATACCAATTTCAATTCCCAAACACATGTAATCAAGGGATTCACTAGGGTTAAGGGAAATGAAGTGTTTAAGGGAAAGGAAGCTGAATTTTTGCCTTTTATGTGATAGGCTTTGGGCTCGGTTCAGATTCGGTTCAATCGGTTCGGCCAAATTTTGGGCCAAATTCTTTAAAATTAGTGTCAAAATTTTTATTTTAATTAGCTCTACCTCATTAAACTATAAAGTTTATATTTCTAATTTTTTTATTAAAAATTAATTTATTGATTAATTATTCGTTAATTTTACGGAGTTTACAGTTTTTGTTAAAATTTATAAAATTATTTTATATTCTAGTATCATATTCTTTTTTGAAATCAAAGTAGTATGATTATCGTTGTTACCTGTTCATATTAAACTTGTCAATATATTTTATTTATTATTAACTTGAAGTACTTAGAAATAGTTTTATATTTTTTTGTTCGTTATAAACACCTACCAAAACTACTAAAGATAAGATGAACGCATAATACCTTGTCTTAACTCTTGTAGTATTATAAAAAGCATTTGTGTCTAAAGTCTTGAATTGTCTATACGTAAAATAAAAATTATTAATATGTGTTCTTTCCACAAAAAATCTTTTGTTGTAATAAAAACAAAAATGATATTATTGATTATTCAAGAATCAAAGTTGATTTACGTGTTCAATACAATCACTTTTTTTCTAAAAGATAAATTTTTGTGATGGGTAAAAAAAATTAAAATAACACTCAAGTATTTATCAAGTGCTTCATAACAGACCTATTAACCAATGAGTCTTTTTCTAAATTATGAGTTTGATTCCCACTAACAATATTGTTTGAGGTTAATCGAATTAGATCTTGGATATGAAATTCTCAATCACATTTGGTAGTATTTTGAACCTTAAATATACCACATTTTCTATTATGAAGGAGTAAAGATGCAATATCACTTGAATTAAAATTAGTGCATTTTACCCTTTGAGTGAAATTCAACTGAAATCAAGATCCAAATAAATTTCATTGTCATACCACTACAAGAAAAACGCTAAATACCGTCGAATTTAGCGTCGCAGAGTAAGGGCGTCTTTACTGGCGGATTTATCGACGATTTAGGTGCAGAATTTGTAGTGTCAAAATATTACTGGCGGATTCTCAATTCTGACGGTAAATTCGACAGTAATAATTGGAGGGAAAACAGGAAAAATAGGCGTGACATTTAAGGTCGGAATTACTGTAAAAAAAATTACGACGATAAACCTACTTAGTGGAACACTGCGTTTTGGTAACCCGTAATATGTTACCGCGAGCCCTAAATTCGAACCCTACCCCCCTCATTTGAATCAATCTCTCTCTCTCTCTCTCTCTCTCTCTCTCTCTCTCTAACCCTGTCGCCTCCCACTCTCTCTATCTCTCTCATCTCTCTAGCATCCCCTCCTATCTGGAATCCCCTTTTGACGTTGGCAGTCCCCTCCTTTGTCGACGCTGTTTGTCACCGTTGTTGCTGTCATACTCTGCTGCTGCTGTTACCACTGCTTATGCCGCCATCTTCTTTTCGGCGCTGGTGCTTAGGTGATGCTTCTGAACTTTCCTTTTTCTAAAATGGGAATAAAGTTTGTTTTATTATTATAATTTTGGTTCTGATTTATTCTGATTTGTTATTATAATTTTGTGTTCATTCTTTTGGTTCTGATTTGTTCAAATTTGTTATTATAATTTTGGTTCTAATTTATTATTATGATTGTATTCGTTATTTGATTCTGGTTTATTATTATAATTTTGGTTCTGATTTGTTATTATAAATTTTTCTTCACTATTTGATTCTGATATGTTATTATAAGTTATTATAATTTTGGTACTATTTGTTATTATAATTTTGTGTTTGTTATTTTACTTATGATTTGTTCTGATTTGTTATTATAATTTTGATTTTGATTTGTTTTTATAATTGTTTTAATTATTTGATTCTGATTTGTTATTATAATTTTGGTTCTAATTTATTATTATAGTTGTGTATTCGTTATTTGATCCTGATTTGTTATTATAAATTACTATTATTTTGGTTCTGATTTGTTATTATAATTTTGTATTCTTTATTTTGGTTCTGATTTGTTATTATAGTTGTGTTTGTCATTTGATTCTGATTTATTATTATAAGTTTAGTTCTTATTTGTTTTTATAATTTTGTGTTCGTTATTTGGTCCTAATTTATTCTGATTCTAATTAAAACATGTTTTGAAGTGTTATTGATTAAGTTATTAGTTTGATTATGAACAAATTAAAATACCCAAGTAATTAGGAACTCAACTAATTAGTTAACTGATTAAGTTATTTTGGATATGTTGTGGTTATTTGTAAGTTTTAATTCATGATTAAGGTTAGTTGGATTTGTATGAACTATAAAGATGGATATATGTTAAACATTAGGCACCACAAGAAAAACACTGAGTACCGTCGAAATTACCGTAAAAAAATGAATAAAATAATCTGACGATAAAATATTTACCGTCGGATTTTGTGTCGGTATATATCCAACGAAATAAACCTCATCGGTAACATATTACCGGCGGATTTTTTTGCGTCCGATGGTAATTTTCATCGAATGTAGTGACGGAATATAGATAGTAAGAAAACGGAATCTGTTGATATGTCTCTGCGCCATTTTACTGGCGGATTAATCTAACGGTAATGTCGACGGTAGTCTATTTCATTTTTTAATAATATTTTTTATCTATCTATAATGTACCCTAATAATTAATAATTGAAACAGTGTTTCAAACATGATGTGAAATATCAAATATACAAAGTAAAAGTACGGAATGATGGTAATTGAAATATCTGAAACAATGCTAGTTATCTTACATTCTTCTCAAAGTTTGGTAAAAAAATACATATCATAGAACTATATTTACATTAACCCTATTCAAATTCATCATCTTCTTCCTCTGGTTCACCATCCTCCTCTTCCAAGCTAGTTTCTTTATCATCAAACTCGTCTTCCTCTTCTTTGTCGGCATCGACCCCATCTTCTTCTTGAAGATCGTCGTCCTCTAGTGGTAGTGTGTCGTCATCTATTCCAAGGTCAATGAAAGGGAGATTGAGGTAGCAAACCATGCTGGTGCGTTCACGGTGGTGATAGGGAAAGATGCGAACGATGAAATTTGTGAGCATGTTGCTGAAGGTGGTGCGAAAGTTACTGATGATAAAATGGGTGTTATAGTTGATATTGTTAATAGTTGGGATTTTGATTCTGTCACCAGGGGAGGCGATTATTAAGAAGAACCACTTTTAGAGGGAAGAATATTAACACAGGGAGTGGGAGGGGATTCAATGCACGATGAAGATGACGTGGAAAGGGAGTGGGTGGTGATGGTGGTTTGAACAACAATAAAGGGACCAAGGATAACAAAAATGGTCAGTTTATGAAGTTGGAGGAGCAGATGTATGAAAATTAAAAAGCACGGGATATAATGAAGAGGATGATATCATTGCGATTCTCCAAGCTCAGAATGAAGACATTGCTCAGAAAAGGATATTGGCAAAACAGAAAGAGAAAGTAAGACATTGCAGACCCAAAAATAAAAAAAAGAATGTGTAATAAAATTTTAAAATGTCTTTTAGCTCTCTGAATGTTTAGGGATTGAGGGGTGATAGTAAACCGAGCATGGTGAAAGAACTAAAAAAAAAATATAAATGGAATATGTTAGGTATGATTGAGACTAAAAGACAGGTAGTGACTAAGTTTGATGTAGCACGACTTTAGAGGAGCGATGGTGCAAGCTGGGAATACGTTGGGTCGGATGGTGCTTCGGGTGGCTTGCTGTTAATGTGGGATGAAATGATATTTAAAATGAGTAGTTGTCATAAAGGAGAGAGATGGTTGTATGTTAAAGGAGTATTATTAAAAAAATAATTTCAATTGTGCTTTCTGTTTAGTATATGTGACTCATACAAGGGTTGAAAAGCTTGTTGTGTGGGAGGAGTTGAGTTATATAGCAAGATTATGTCAGACTCTTCTGTTTCATGGGGATTTTAATGAGGTTGTATAGGTGGACGAGAGAAAAGATGCTGACAGATTAACCGCGACTGCGGAAGAGTTCAAGAATCGGATACAAGATATGCAGTTAGTGGATTTACCGCTAAGTGATCGCAAGCTTACGTGGTTCCGAGGCCATTCTTGCAGTCGGATTGATAGAGTTTTAGTTAGTTTGCAATGGTTGTTGGAAGAGTTTTTAGAGATGCCTCTAAAAGGTGGCCCAATGAGATTATCAAACCATTGTCCAATGATTATGGAAGATAGTAAGTTGATTTGTGGACCAAGATCGTTCAGAAGTCTCGACTCTTGGTTTACACATGAAGAATTCTTAAAGATGGTTAAGGAGGAATGGAAAGGTTTTGGTGAGGGGCAATTCATAGATAAACTGAAGGCTTTGATGATTCCGTTAGGGAGATGGCACAAGAACCATTTTGGTGATTTGGATAAGAAGATCAAAAAGTTTGAGGAAGAGATTAAGAAGGTAGATGGTATGGTTAGCAATGGGGTATATGATGCAATGTTGGAGGCAAGAAGAAAGACACTAGTTAGCTCCTGTGAGAAATCGTATGTGAGGAAAGAGATACATTAAAAGCAGATGTCTTGGTCTCGACATGCAAAGGACATGGACAAGAACACTAGATATTTCCATAATATAACTTCGGAAAGAAGGAGAAATAACAGAATTGATGCATTAGTAATTAATGGTAGATTGGTCAGAGATCAAGCTAGGATAAAGATTGTTGTTAGAGAATTCTACAAAGATTTGTATCATTAGGAGTGGTCTTCTATGGTGGATTTCAAAGATGGTTTGGTGAATCGGATAGATGAAGAAGACTCTGTAGCTTTGGATAGGTTGCTGTCAGTTGAGGAGATTAGAGAAGCAGTATGGGACTGTGAATCATCGAAGGCACCAGGAGTGATGGATACAACATGGATTTTATCAAAAAATGTTGGGATGACACTGGGCCGGAGTTCACTACAGTCGTGATAGGTTTCTTTCAGACTTCTAAGTTACCTGCAGATGTGAACATTACCTGGGCTACGTTGGCACTCAAGTTTGTTGGGACTAAGAAGATCAAAGACCTTCGACCGATAAGTATGGTTGGTTGTGTATATAAGGTGATTTCGAAGGTTTTAGTTAGGAGGATGAGGTCAGTGATGCCGGGACTAGTGGGTGTGACTTAGAGTACATTTGTAAAGGGTCGAAAAATACACGATAGAGCTCTCACTACGTGTGAAAATGTCCTGCGGCCTAAGTTGAGGAAAAAAGAAGCAACAATTATCAAACTAGATTTCCAGAAGGCATATGATAAAGTCAAGTGGAGTTTTATGGATATTGTGTTACAAAAGATGGATTTTGGTCGGAGATGGAGCTAATGGGTCATGGAGTGTGTTGGCACAACCTCGATGTCTGTATTGCTAAATGGGTCACCAACTAAATGGTTCAACATGGAAAGGGATTTGCGATAAGGAGATCCACTATCACCATTTTTATTTGTTCTTGTTGTTGATGTGCTGCATAGAATAGTGGGAGAAGCAATTAGGAATAGCCACATATCTCCTTTATTGGTTGCGAAGGTTAATATAGAGTTGTCACATATTCAATTTGCTAATAACACAATATTGTTCTGTCCACCTAACGAAAAGACCATCAGAAATTATAAGAGGCTCCTGTGATGTTTTGAGATGAGGTCGGGGCTTAACGTTAATTTTGATAAGACCAATTTAATATCGGTTAACTGTGAGTAGTAGTAGATTTAGAGTATGTACAGTTTGCTAGGATGTAGGGAGGCTACTCTTCCAGTCAAATACCTTGAAATCTCATTAGGAGCTAACCCGAGACTAGTAAAGACTTGAAAGCTGATAATAGACAAAATGGAGAAAAAGCTCAGCTTATTGAGAGCTAAGGTGCTCAATAAAGCTGGTAAGTTGGTGAGTGTTGAATAGCTTACTGATATATTACTTGAGTTTGTACAAGATGCCAAAGGCTGTTGCAAAGAAGTTGATTTCTTTACAAAAAATATTCCTGTGGAGCAAGAAGCACGGTAGGAATAGTATGACATTGGTTAGATGAGAAGTGGTGCAAGCTCCAAAAAAGCTAGGTGGATTAGGGGTTGGAGATGTGGTGATTCGTAATACAGCACTTTTGTTTAAGTGGTGGTGGTGTTTTTCGAAAGAGGAATGTCCATTATGGAAGAAAGTGGTATACTCTTGTAATAATCTGAACCCTAATGAGATGTTATCCAATCAAATACTATCGACTAGAGGCAGTCTGTAGAAGGATATATGTAACCTACAAATTAAAGAGTAACAAGTTAAGGATAAGATTATAGCTGACCTATCTATAGAGGTAGGTAATGGAAGAAAGAATCGATTCTGGGAGGATGTGTGGTTACAATGTGGATCTTTGAAATCTCAATTTCCGAGACTCTTCTCAGTTTCAAACAAAAAAGGATCTATCATAGGGGATTGTGGGTTTTGGGATGGGTTAGAATAGATTTGAAACTTCTAATGAAGGAGATAGTTATATCAATGGAAATTGAAACTAGTGAATCAACCAAATCATATATTAAGGCTGGTTAAACTAGCATATGATAGAGAGGATAAAGTTGTGCAAAAATTTGACAAAAAAAAGTGTTTATTCTACTAACTCTTTCATGCAGATGTTACAGACAGAGACGCTCTAAGAGGATATAACAAGCTATAGCCTTACTAAAATATTTGGAAGGGGCTAGTTCCACCGAGAGTGGAATTATTTGTTTGGTTTGTTTTGATAGGTAGAGTAAATACTAAGGAAAGATTATGTAGATTAGGAGTGGCTAATCAGGCTTGATAATGTCTGTGTACTATATAAAAAAGATATTGAATGTGTTCACCATTTATTCCTTGATTGTGAGTTTACTTGGTAAGTGTGGTGCGCTTGACTTGTTAATTTTGGCAGACTATGGTCTATTCCTGGCACCTTGAAAGATCATTTTGAGAGCTGAATAGAAAGTCACCATAGGAAGGAGAAGCATAAAAAATGGTTAATGAGCTTTTTTACGGTTATTTAAAACGTCTGGTTGAAAAGAAATAGAAGAATATTTTAAAACAAGGAATTAGGTGTTGAGGAAATCATCAACGCATCATTACAGAGTTTCAAGGAGCGAAAGGGAGTGGATCCTTTTTGTTGTTAATAGTAATGCTTTATTCCTGGCGCCTTGACTTATTGGTTCTTGCTCCACTTGTTGTGTTGAACTCCTTTGTTTCAAAAAAAAAAATTTCATAACACATAATTAATGCAATTATAGACACAATTTGTTTTAAATTGAAATTTTAATACTGAAAGAAAATAATTAAAAATAAATGAAAATTATTTTTAAAACTCCTTCCTATCTTAATTTGATTAATCAATCATACTTGAATTTTTAAAACTCCTTCCTTCATGTTTTCTTAATTTGATTTGCATACAAAAGTGCTTTCAATAGGTATTAAACCTAATTTTCTACAAAATAAAAATTAAATATTCAAATTAATCTCAAACCTTGATTTTATGACTTATGATATTTAAGATAAAAAACTAAAAAAATTTTTTTGATAAACATCAACTCAAACATTAATGTAACAATAAATTGAATTAAATAACGTATATTTAATCTAATTAAATTAAATAATTAATATAAAAAGTTAATTATAATTATTTGGCTCAATAAAGTAAGTTAGATAAATAAAAAATATTATAAATATGCCATGTAAAAATTACAATATTTTTAAAATTAGTAATCAAAATACAAAAGATGAAAAAATTAATACAAATTAAAATAGAATAAATTTAATTATTCCAGTCAAATTAAATAATTAATATAATTGATTAGTTATAGTTAATGTGGTCAAACAAAATATTAAATAATTTGATATTTATCTCGATCAAATAAAAACATAAGATGAAAAATTAATATAAATTAAAACAAAATTAATTCATTTATTTTAATCCACTCAAATAATCAATATAATTGACTAGTTATGGTTAATGTGATTAAATAAAATATTAAATAATTTAAAATTTATTCCAATCAAATCAAATAAATGATTAATTAATTAACACATTTAAATAAATTAAATAAAATAAATAAAAAATACATTTAAAAATATGTCACGTCAATTATGCTATTAATTGCATAAATTCAATTTTAATAATATATAATAGATATAAAAGATGAAAGACAAAAATCAAAATATATTTTTATTAACAAATTTCAAGAAGAATTTATTAATCAGATTTTACAAAAATATTATAAAAAATTTGAAACATTAGTAAACAAAATAATAACCTTCTTAAGAATTATTAATAAAAAAATATATACAAATAATATAAAATAAAATCATAAAAAATTTTGGAAAAATAAAGATAAACAAAATTAAAAATAAAAAAATTATAAAAATTATAACTGAAATACAAAAGATATGACCATATTTCGATTTCATATATATAGAAAATAATAAAAGAGTAAATTAAATTAAATTGATTTATTTTATTTTTTTATTTATTAAATAATTTAATATTTTTTTGGTCAAATCAAATAATTAAATATTTTATTAGTTATAATTAATATTATTCACTTTAGTAATATAAGAAAAACATGTTGAAATATTAAGAATAAAATTAAAATTAAATGTTAAAACAAAATTGAAACAAAATAATATTTCCTATCTTAATGCAGCTCAATTTTATGGAAATGGAAGGTATATGTGTGCTATTTTTCGATATGGATTCATGGGGACTAGACATATATGTAGGACAATTTTTTGGCAGTGTGAGGTAAAAGAACTGAGACCGTGTGAGTTCTTTGGTTTTAAACTTTTGCATAACAAAACGCACGATCCAATTTGTATGGTAAGAGAATTTAAATTTCGGAAGGTTGAAATCGGATCCTCCGTGTTGCTTAAGCTTGGTTTTTTAATATGGAATGGGGCATCAAATCGCATGGTCCGAGTTCCATGCTGAGAAATTGAATTTGGGAAGATTGAACTCGGACCCTCTGTTTTGCGTGAGCTTGACAATTTTTTATATGAACTGGTAGATGAAATCGCATGGTCCGATTTTATTTTTTAATAATTTTTTTTGAATCAGGTTAACCTAGTCGAAGGGTGCGAGTTGATTAAAGAGGCCTATATAAAAGTGTGAAGTGAACTGGTGGGAGCTTACTTGCGTCTTCTTCCACTTCTTGAATGGCTGCTTCTTCTGTTTCTTCTTTCTGGTTTCTTCATTTCTTGTTTTGAACCTGAAAATCTAGTAGCTAAAGCTATGCTTCTTTTTTGGTGATTGAGAAAAATGAGTGACAGAGTGTTACTAAAAGTGTATTATTTTGGTCAGATTTTGTTACAAACGTCTGAAGGAGTAAAATTTATTTGTGAAAATCCGCTAGATGTTGTTATTCCTTTTATCATCTCATTTGAAGAGCTCAAAGGTGTGATCTGTGAAAAGATTGATTCTAAGAGGGCAAAAAAATATCATGTATTCTATATAGATATCCCATACCGGTGTTTGGTGGATTCGTCCAGTATCAAACTAAATATGTGACGGACGAAGCGAGCATGCAAGAGATGTTTTCAATGTATATTGAAAATCGGGCTCAGATCTCGTTCATCGAGTTGTATGTTGAGTTTGAACAATCTGAGGCCGACCGGAATATTCTACGGAAAGATTATAATAGTGACAGTGAAGAAGAGTTCGAAAGCAACTACGAATTTGTTGGTCCAGATGGAGATGAAGATCACGGTGAAGGAACTATGGCTCCAGATGTGACAGGGGTGACAAATGCGCTCGCAAACGAAGTGCCGTTTGAGGAGCCATCATTCATGCAAGTTTTGGACTTGGATGCCATGCATGTTCCGGAGTTTTCAGAATATATGACTGTAGGTATGTAATTCGTCGTATTAGTTTTTTTAGTTAGTTATTGATTTAGTTATGAATAAATTAGTATTTATTTACCATAATTTAATCATGCGTTGATGTGCAAGTTGTCAGGATCGAACCGGTGCTCGAACGGTTCAGGTGACTGGGTCACTGGTTCAACTGTTGGGTAAGTGGTTGAACCGGTTGACCCGGTCCTATGTAAATAAAAAATAAAAAATAGTACGAATGTTAAATAAGAAACTTCAAAATGTATGTGTTTGCTAACATTTTAAAAATATGAAGTTATTTTAAACCAATATGAAACATGAACAATAAATGTTTTATTTTTTTTACTGTTATATACTACAAGTATTTATTAGAAAATAATAATAAAATTCTCTACAATATGATTATTAAAAATTACGTGAGTTTGTAATTATTATTTGCACTGGTTCGATGCCTTGTACGGTTCAAATCCAATGAACCGAACCAGTTAAGGTCCGGTTCAATGGGTTTGACGGTCGAACCTGTCGGTCCGGTCCAATTTTTACATCTGAAGCTGATGTTCTTATTTTGTTTAGAGTGACATAATAACATGATGTAACTGGCCACCGATAAGGTATGGCCCGGATACCTCGCATCCAACGAATACCTACCTGCCATGAACTCAGGCTGATGGCCATATTGTGGTTGTCCTGCATCTGTAGCCATGAACTCAAGTAACTGGCTAAAAGAACCTCCTTATCCTGTTTCAAACTGTGACATACCCCAATATTGTTGATGTATTGAAAATGATGGGGTGAACTGTGTCTGAGGTACATACTGGCTTGAGGACTGAGGTTGTTCATGTGGAAGCGGATTTGGAGGTGATATATGCGGTGAATGTGGCTCCTGTTCTTCATTGTCATCATCCATATCCTGACTACCCTCAACGGTATCCTGATTACCCTCATCCATATCCTGATTACCTTCATCATTCTCTTGACCCATAAGATTCGACAAGTTCTAGCGGTCCCCAAATTTTGATCGGTACCAGTACATGTAACTATCCAATGGATGCTGTGAAGGCATCGGAAGCTCAGAAAGAATGTAGTTATACCTGTTTGTCCAATTCATCACCCAAATTGAATGATTCGGTGTCGTGGCCCAGTTAAGATTCTTAGGACCAGTTAGGACTTCTCCATGCGCCTTGTCCAGATTCCGCTCCTGATTAGGTACTCCCTGAACAAAACCGAACTGTCGCCTAAACCTATCGGTAGCATGCCACTCGATGCATTCAAATAACACCAACGGAACTGTAGCGCTCCAAACAACCGACTGCATGTAGATTTCAGCAGGAATTATATTCGGATCCACGCGATCCACAGCATAATCAACCCACACAAACTGGGAAAAATAAAGGAAACTCATGATTACAACCCACAATACCAATAACAATAACAATGCTTCATAATTTTGTCCCAGACCCTAAACGCGAAACTAATACTTCTTTAATTAAAACATACCTGGCCTTCCTGAAGTTCATCAAGGGCCTTCCTAAAGTGAGCTAGATTCAGATATCTATATTGTCGGTCACCACGCTCCCAGTTACGCCACCTAATATGATATATTCAATTAGCTCAACTGAATATTAAATATCAAGATACGGGTATATTGTAACATAATATTACCTGTTTGCTAGCGAAAAACTGCGGGGTTCCCTAGGAAGCGGCAATAGATATGGCAGTCGGATCCAAGTCCAACCGAGCAGAAGTGTTAGTGGACCATCTATTTCCTTACAGTTAAAACGAGATGCTTTGCATAACGCCCTGTAGAGGTGTGCTAGGCATGCCGATCCCCAGCTATACTGTCAAATACTAACAAAATCACAAAGCAATGGTAGAAATTTTCAGTGCACACGTGCCCTAGACTTATCCCCAAACAAGATCGTCCCGATCAGCAACATAATGTGGCACCTCACATACCTCTGTATACTAATTTCATCAGTCAACTCTAAATTTTCTTTTAGATCCCGCAGCCAGGTCAGTTTTATGCAGCTACCTCTACAGCCCGACTTACGCGGTGCAACTCCAAATTGAAGCAAACACTCTGCCTCCAAAGCTTCAAAACTACTCATTGTCATCCCTGTGACTGGAAGACCATCTGTCGGAAGACCAAGAATTAGAGCCACATCTTCAAGAGTCACGATACATTCACCAATGGGAAGGTGAAACGTATGTGTATCTGGGTGCCACCGTTCGATTAGAGCATTCACGAGTGCTTTCTGACATTGTACTACACCAATCTGAGATGCATGATAAAACCCAGTAACTCGTAAATGCTCATCCACCCTATCGTTGTACCGATCCGGAAGAACTGGATGGTCACATGTCAACATTCTTAATTTCTACAAAAAACATAATAAATTATTAGTCAACTCATTCATTAACTATTACTAACTTACTACTAAAAGGTAAGAATTTTTTAACTACAGCAACTCATTAACAAAATTTGCACAACTAACTCAACAACACATATTACTTGAAACAACACAACTGTCATAAATTATTTGACTAAATCCAATTAAAACAAATAATTATAACTTCTAAAATGAAATGAATTATTAATCCTTAAAATTTTTCAAAACTAACTATTAATAACGTTAACTAATATATACATTCCTAATCAATTCTCAAGAATGTTACAACATTAGAGATGCTGTTTATTTATTTGTGGTAGAAAATTTTTTTTCTAATATATAACATTATAATTTAAAATATTAATTATCTATTAACTATTACTTAAGTAAAATTAAACACATATTTCTAAATTTTAAAAAATACTAATAATCATTCTTATTATCTTCCTAAATTCATTTTCTAATAACAATAATAATTAACTTCCTAACAATGATAATTATAATTAACAAAAATAAACTAACGTACTTTTAAAAATTAATACTAACCATTCAGTTTTTATTCCTAAATTCAATTACTCACAACCACAATAATATTTAATTTCCTAACAATTATAACTAAAAATTTAAAAAAGATTTTAAAAAATAAACGTTGTATAAAAAAATTAATAATAATTCGGTTTACATTTTATAATTAATTTTCTAAATATTAATAATTCACTTCCTAACACTAATAATTATAATAAAAAATATTAAACAAAATTAAAAAAATATTACATCATTCTATTTACATTTTCAGATTCAATGTCTAACAACAATAATAATAATTAATCCCCTAACAATAATATTTTTTATAAAAAAATAGTGAAAAAATTTCAGAAAAAAATTAAAAACGTTGAAGAATAGTCCTAACCATTCTATATATATTTTTAAGTTCAGATCCTAACAACAATAAGAATAATTAAATTTCTAACAATAATAATTATAATTATAAAAATTAAAAAAATTTAAAACAAACTTACATAATCAGAATGACTGAGATAGTGTATAATATGAAGCTCAGGGCGATCAACATCTTTAATTTTATATTTCTTTGACATTTTCCTTTTTTTTTCACCATGCACACCACTAGCAGCAGAGGAATGAAGAAGAATGGAGTTTTGAGGTTGAGAGTGAATGCTAAAAGTGATAACCCGAATGATGAGAGTCCTTATTGCATGGTCAATGTTGATATTCAGGGCACCATTTGAGAAGTGAGCTTTGCGTGACGCGTGTCCAGCATACCACAAAACGGACCGTCCGTTTTGGTAGCTACTTCTCGGACCGTTCGTGTTGCAACTTGGATGTCGCACGGTCCGATTTTCTTCGGCACCTGACACCACACTAATGTGCAGCCCCCTCCTTCCCCTAATCGGGTGCAACACCAGCCAAGCTTTCATATACAAATTAAAAAGTGTCTTAATGCATAAGGTATAGGGTGAACAAATTTGGTATAAAAATGTAAATAATCTCCAATTTGTATTTAAAAAAAAACCAAAAAAAAAAAAAAACACAAATAGTAAACAAACAAAACGTACGTACTTGCTTGAGAAAACCCAAAAAGAAGATGCGTAGAACCAGAAGTCTTGAGAGAAAGCATTGAATATTCGGCGACACCACCAACCAGGCTTACTGCCAAGTGCCAACCCTCATCTTACTTTTTCAGATTCAATTTTATATCTTTTAGCTATTAATTATTAACATTTAATCACCTCTTTTATTTACTTAAACTGTACGAAAAATTTATAAGAAAAGAAATTATCGTACAAATTAAATTCATTTTAACTTCCTTTTACATTTTCATTCAGTTTTTATACATAGGGTTGTAACTTTATGTCTTAGATGAAAAAATAAAAAAGAAGATTATATAACGAATAAAATTTATCTCTAATATTTTTAAAATAAAATAAAAATTTAATTTTAATTTATTTATTATGTAAAAAATTTTATACAATCATTTAATTATAATTTTTTAAGAATTTAGTTAACATGTATCTTTTTTTTTTACCAAAGATAAGAGATTCAAACCCACAACCTTCTAATTGAGTATAAAGAGATTATGTCATTTGAGTTATATCTCATTTGGCAATTAACATGTGTCTTTAGGACAAACGATAAATTTATTATTAATAAAAAAATTTTAAATTTTTTATTTAATAGATATAAAATAAATATATTAAAAATTAAAAATTTTTGTATTTTTAATAAAAAAATTTTAATTTATAATTTTAACATATATTTTTAAAGAACAAGATAATCATTTCTCGTGCTTATCTCTGCCCGCCATTTTTACATCCACGCCACGCTATTAAAAAGCTCGTGCCGCTCACGCGTCCTCTGATTGGTCCTTACTCTTACTCTAGAAGCTTCGTTAACTTCTATAACGATTCTGCATACACCACCTTAAAAGCTGCTACAAACATAAAATCTTAAATCTAAATCTAATTCAAACTAAAAAAAAAAGGAAAAAAAAAAATTTACATCGCATACCTCATTTGTCTTTGTCTTAGTCTTGTATAAAGCTCATCATCTGTTTTCTTTTTTCTTCATGAGCTAATCTTTTTTTTCACTTCACTCTTGTCAAAATTGGAATTTCTCAAATAAAATTCAGACAAAATGGCGGCTTCTAATGACTCAGAGACAAAGATAAATGTTCAGTCCGTGCCGGCAAGCACGGAGGAAAGAAGTGGTGGCGGCGGTGGAGATGGCATTGCAGGGATACTACAGCGTTATAGGAGGGAGGACTTGGTTGAGAGAGGGTCTTTGTGGTTGAGAAGGGTTGCTTTTGTTTTCTCTTTTATTTCTTTCTTCGTTGTGGTCACCAATGAACATGGCGATTGGAAAGAGTTTCACAAGTATCAGGAGTACAGGTGTGGATGCATAACCTCTTTTTTAGTCAATTTCATTGTTAATTTCAAGAGTATTTTTGAGAATTTTGAATAAAGGATAACAGGTTTTAATGAAAATTTGATTTTAAAACATATTATTTGTAAATTATTTAAGTTGATCGAGTATTCAATTAGAATCCTGCTTTATATATGTAGCAATTTATTGACAAGTAAAAATCCATAAATTTAAATTAACTTAGATTTAGATGCTATTTAAATTTGTTCAATGGGTGAAGAAACTGAATGATTGATGGGAGAATTTTGAATAAAGAATGATGGGTTTTAATCAAAATTTGAGCTTTGTTCATTTGGGATTTTGAAATTAAATTTGAATTTGTTGTTATTTGGATAATAATATATATAGGTATTTGTTGGCCGTAGCAATTCTTTCTAGTTTGTACACTGGAATCCAATGTTTTCGCCAAGTTATGGGGAAAAATATGATTCAACCAAATATTGCAGTTCTTGTTGATTTCTTTGGAGATCAGGTTAGACCTTTTTTTTTGTAATATTAATTTCTATGATGCTCTTATTGTTAATCCAATAATCAAGTTGAGTAATGAAATTGATAAGGTTGTGTAACTGTGCCTTTAAGGTTTCTTAAATGATTACTTAAATTAAATTTGGATGGACATATAATTAATTTTCAATGTATCATTTTATTTAAATAGATAGTTATTTTGAAGGAAAAAAAAAATACTAAAATTTTACCCATAGTAACTTCATTCTTCAGCCACAAATCTTGGTAAACAAGAGTGTATTATTCTATTTAAAGAGAGAGAACTTTCAAGTTCGTTCTGAAAGCTTCTACAACATTAACATAATAATCATGAGAAAAAGAGAATATTTATTGACTTCTTTAGGGTGTCTGAATATTTATTGGCTTTAAACCTTTAACCTAGTTTTTCACTAACCAAGTGGGTCCAAATTTGTGTAAACATAACAAATAAAAAACGTGTCCAATACAATAATTTATTTTTTAAATGCATATTATATCGGTATATTGCATAAATAATGTAGATCTGCAAAGTATAATAATAACATATGGATTAGGATATTTTGGTGGAAGTGAAAAGTATATTTTGGTGGGGTCGAAAATAGAGCATTTCAGCGAAAGCGAAAAAAGAGTATAATTTTGATCAACTTTTTTTTTTTTTTTTTTTTTTTTTTTACAAAAATATTACTCTCTGTGTTAAAATGTTTAAATTTAACAAAATATCTCTATAATTTGTAAGGCTTTTTGTCCGATTAAAAAAACTTTTTACCTCCCCTAAAATTGTATACTCTCGTATACACGTAAATTATACAGTTAAAACCATTTATTTTATATACATCCAAAACTTTTTATATTTAAATTTTTTAGGATAAAATATATTTTTTATTTTTAAAATTTATTAAAAATTTTAAAAATATTTCTTATTATTTTGTTTTAATTTTATCTTAAAAGTTTTCGATTTGTATCAAATATATTTCTAATTACTATTTTTTAAAAAAATTTAAAATTAATCAACAACAATTTTATAAGAACAACACAAGTTAGTTAGACATAGTTATCATACATTATTGTTAATTTAGTTTTAAATTTTTTAAAAATTTAATTGTCAAAAATATATTTGATGTAAATAAAAAATTTTAATGACAAAATTAAAATAAAATAAAATTTTAAAATATTTTTAAAATTTTTGATAAATTTAAAAGATAAAAAATATATTCTATCGATTTTTTTAATCGTAGAATACAAGATCATCTAAGTTTAATTTTAAAAGGAAGTATGTATAGTTTACTTGTAATAAATTGATTTGAATTAGATTGAGTGAAGCTAGTTTTAAAATCTTTGTGGGTACAGATAATGGCATACCTGTTAATATCATCAGCATCAGCAGCAATTCCAATAACAAACAGAATGAGAGAAGGAGCAGACAATGCATTCACAGACACATCAACCGCCGCAATTAGCTTGTCCTTCTTTGCATTTTTGTGCTTAGCACTCTCAGCCATCATTTCTGGATACAAATTATCAACTCAAACTAATATATAAAATTCCCATAGAATTTTCCCTATTAATTAATTGTTTCATATATACATTTTCATTTATTTCTCTTTAAAATAATAAAATTTCTCTGTAAATTGATGGTTCAAGGAGTGCGTGTGTACCAATTGTATAGAAAAAGTGAAATATGAGATTGTACCAATTTTATAGACAAATATAAAATAGTTAGTATTTTTTTAAAGTTAAATATATTTGTGTACTTTCTCTTCTTCTTCCTCTATTGAAAATTTTGACAGAGGAGGGTGGAATAGGCTAGAAAATTATTATTTTTTAATATTTTTATGAACAATACATATTATAATTGTAAATTAAATTATTTTACATTAAATAATTTATATAATAAAAATTTTATTTATTATTATAAATACTGAATAAAATAATTTATTATTATTTTTAATTTAGAATTAAATAAAAATAAAATTAGAGATACTATTTTATTTAAGTTTTAGGGTTTAATACGTGGTACACTCAAATATAAATAGTAATTTTAGAATTTTGGCCTCTAATACTTTAAAATCATTTCTATAATTCTTTTTCTATTAAAAAAATTACAATTTAGCCCTATCAAAAATTAAAAAAAACTTTGATTAAAAAAGATAAAAAAAAATCAAACTCTTCTGATTATGCACATGAATTTAGATAGATTTCTGCATTCAAATATTTATTTTTAAATAATTTAACATAGATGATCTTAGGATTAAAGAAACCAAAAATTTTCAATAGAATGATAATTGATTAAGGTATTATTCTAGTGCAATTTAAAGAAGCAAACAATAGATAGGATAAGCTTATATATATTTTTTTTAATATATATTCAAATAGGTCCTAAGAAATTTTGCATCGGACATTTTTATCTCTAAAAAAATTTTATCACATAGAAGTCCTAGAATTATATAAAAGTAAGATATATAGATCTCTTTGTCACACTTTTAAAGATCTATCTGTCCAAATAAAAACAATATGCTTGATTAAGATAGAGACTTATATGTTCTATTTTTGTAAAGTTTATGGATCTCAATATAATAAAATTTTTTCAAAAACAAAAATATCGACGTAAAATTCTTTAGGGACCTATTTAAATATATACTCTATTTTTTTAATAATAATAATAAGTTAATTACTCTAATAATAATAAGGGTTAACTACAAAAAAAATATACCCGAATATTTTTATCATTAACAAAAATATACCCAAAATTTATTATCAACAAAAATATTCTTAAAGGATTTAAAAATACAATAAAATATCCAAAAAAAATATCATTTTTTTTCTAAGTGACAAACCATTTTTATATTTGACAAAAAGAAGGACTCGCTGCGGCCTTATGCTACCAGAGCAGCTTAGAGCAATTTCAATAGTAATTATCCCAAGTTCCTTCTCTGACACAAGGGCACTTTTGTCCGTTGGAGTGTGAACTCAAATGAGTTCCTTCACATGGATCGATGAGGAGAGTTCCTGCTCAGAGGAACTCTCAGCCTCCAACAAAAATTTGACACATGGAATGTCAATAAATAAAATTAAATTAAAACATATACATAAAATGATAATTGTATTATATACATATATATTATAACTGTTGCATGTTACATATAAATGAATTAAAAAATGTTATATATAAATAAATTAAAATATATATTACATACCTATTATATGTATGTTAATTAATTTTGTAAATTAGTTTAATTATATTTTTATATTAAGTAATTTTATAAATTAGCTTAAATTAATTAATAATTATAATAATTAAATAGGCAGTAGTATAGACAGTTAAAAGAGAATTTGTTGAACATATATGGCAATTTTATAATGTTTGTCGTCAACTATAAAATTTAACTATATTTTTCTTTGTATTAAGTAATTTTACAAATTAGTATAATCTCGAATTATATATTTTGTATTATTGTTATATATGAATTTATTTAATATTAGTATCTTTTAACTGTAAATTATTTTTAAATTTATAAATTTAAATTATATTATTGAAAAAAATAAATTATATTTATTTTAAGTATTTTAATTAATTAATTAAGTGGGACCATAACAGGAACTAAAGTTAGTTCCTCCTAATGGAAAAGAGAGATGTTTTGAGTATGACGTAAAAGCTGATGTGGAGTTACTTTTTATGACAGGTGGGCCATAAACAGGAACTGGGATGAGTTCCCTACTGGAGATGGTCTTATAAAACACATAGAAGCACGAGGTTGTGTGTTTGAATGGAGAGACAAAGTATTTCAGGTATATCCATTTCTGGTCTCTGTCTTAAGACTTGGAGAAAATACTAATTTAGTTAAGCAAGAGTATTGATCACTGAGGTTTTTATCATATATCATGGACAGGCCAAATTGGATCCCAAGTGTTGGAAATTACAGGTAGAAGATATAATGCCACATGATTTTCACTGATGATTTGAAGTTTGAGGGAGAAGACACTTGCATATGGCGTTTGATATGCGAGTTTGCAAAGAATTTCACATGTTGCTCAGTCTTGGATGATTAGCAGAACTCAACCATTTCCTCCTCGTCCCTGGGACCTCCACCTCCACCACAGAGTGAAATGGAAAAAAAGAAAGTGTGAATTTGTTTTGTCCATTGGAGGCTAGACATCCCCTAAGGAGGGAGGTTCAGATAGAAGCTTGAATTTTTTTAGGTCACAAGACTGGGGGTGGAACTGGGCTACACGACGGTCTGAAAGTGCAAAGGGTTCTTGGTAGATTCACTAGATTGTTGAAGAAAAAGGACAATCCTCCCTTTTTTTCCCGAGGCAGCAGGTTAATTAATGTGTAAAAAAACTGTTGTAAGTTGTAACCTCTTTCTTTAGTTTTTGTAGTAGTAGTCCTATTGAAAATGTTTGCATGATTGCAGGGCAATCCTTTTTTTCCCTCCAATTTTGGGTAATAATTAAATACTTTATGTCCTGTTAGTAGCAACATGAGAAATCAAATGTGTAAAAACATTGTAACTACTTTTCAACCTTCGAGTTTCAACCATTGTTTTGGGGGAAATGTTGTGCTCTTATTCTTTCTTGTAAATTTAGTGAATGACTTCGGCAACATAACTTTCATGAACTTATATCTGGAATACTTTCATTCTAACAAATTTGGTTAACATTTATCTGGAGACATAAATAAAAAACAATTATCATAAAACAGACACACAGAATCATAGAAAAAGGAGCGTCATGTTATGAAAAGGACTATACTATACAAGAGCCAAATTGAGTGTTTTTGAACCACCTTGTTTAATTGGGATAAACTACAATGAACAAACTATGCCACAAAGGGTACTAGTAGTTCAATAATAATGGCAACATTAGCATTAAAAGATATGAATAAATAAAATTGGTGGATCAGGATCAGGATGAGAATCAAAACTGAAAACTAATCAAATAGCATTTAGCTACTTTAGTCTTCCATCTCGTAATGTAAAATGGCAATGTCCTTGTCCACAATTTACGTTTATCCTCTCTGTCATAAACTCTTTTGACTTGTTCTTCACACAAAGTTTTGCTCTTTCCAAGTCGCTTTCAGCCATTTGAAACAAATGACAGATCAGTTTTAATAACACATCATTTTGGAAGACCTAAGAGGCAACATAACTTAACCCAAATACAAGACCAATTATTCATTTCCCTAAACAGATACACACCTACACTCGGCAATGGCTAATCTCATGTGTTGTTCACTTCATGAAGCAACAATGCTGTTCGGTGTTATCACCATCATTATACAGAACATATCTTCTCTGAGCCCAATTTATTTCGGACTAGAGGACTAAACACGTGGTTAAATTTTAAGATTTTCTGAATTTCGTAAACGTAAACTTAGTCACACATCGGCTGGCTTCACAAAAGAAAAGCATTTTTTATAATCAAACACAAAGAACACAGTGCACGACCTTACTTGAACAGGATCTGTTCTATAGGCTCGTACATCTGTATCCTTGAGTTCTAAGGAGACAGGATCTAAGGTCTGGTGGATGAATTAGGACCGTGCGATCAGATCGTGATTAACCGGTTTGTGGTGCATGCCATCTGAACGGTGGAGGATCGTTCTCGCTGCATCCTTGTAGTCGAGATGGTCGCACGGTGTTCTGACAGACTCAATTTTTTTTCCTTGGCCATTTAATTAGTTATTTTCTCTAAATATGGAACACCCAACCCAGATAAAAATATAAGGCACAAAAAGTGTCGTTCAATATTCCCTACCTGAAAATAAAGGAAATTTTTTGGTTTGCAACAACTTTCTTTCTGGACAACAAAACACAGACCCAGGTAAGAAAAGAAATTACAAATTAAAATTGAAGGCAGAAACAAGCAATGGAGACGTTCCTTTTTTGGTACCACAATCACAGAAACAAGAAAGTTTAGCCTCTGAGAGGTCAAAATCCACTGAAGAAGAATGCAAAGAAGAGGAGGACTAAAAAGTGTCGTTCAATATTTCTTACCTGAAAATAAAGGAATTTTTTTTGGCTTGCACCAACTTTCTTATTCGACAACAAAATACAGACCCAGGTAAGAAAAACAATTACAAAATAAAATTGAAGGCAGAAACAAGCAATGGAGACGTTACTTTTTTGGTACGACAATCACAGAAAGAAGGAAGTCTAGCCCCAAAAAGAGGACAAATATCCATTGAAGAAAAATGAAAATTGCAAAGAGGAGGAGGAGAAATCAGAAATCCATTGAAGAACAGCGAAAAAAAATTTGGACCATTTCTCGATTTGTGCGTGTCATCCTTGCGCAGGGGCCATGCTAATCTTCTCTGTATCGTTCCAATTTTATCGGATGTCCCCGAAGGGACGAGCCTTTCAATGCACCTCTTGTATATAAGACACGTGTTTTTTAAAACTTCAACCGATGTGAGACTTCTTTGCCATTGAAACCAGAAGCAGAATAGTGGAATACCAAGAAGTTCTCACTTCTCAGTTCTCACCCTCGCTTGATGAAAAATGAAGGGGAGGAACATTTTTTTTTGTTTTCATTGGCAGTTTGGCTAAATGGTCATTAACGAGGTGCTTCTGGCTTCAACGTGCATAGATCATAGGCCTTTTAGCCTTTTCAGGCTCTTCTCTTGTCTAGGCCTGCCATGACTTGACAATCAAATGATAATAGAAAAGAGTGGAGCAGGTATATTTAATACCAACATCCGCACTGAATATTAACTACTTGCTCCAATACACGTTTTATTACCGACTGATATTTTATTTATCATCCAGAACTCAAACCGGCAAATACCCCACACACACACACACACACATATATATATATATACTTAAATTTGTTTAATAATTAAATTAGTTTTTAAAAAATAAAATATTTTTTAGATTTGTCTCTCTAAAAGATTTTTTAATCAAATTGATCATTCAAATTTCAAAGATTGCAAATTAATCATATATGTTCTTTAGTTACTTTATTCACAATTTTTGTCAACGATTAATGATGTAAAATATTAATTGATAATATACATAACACATAACATATTTAATTAGACGTTAACTAAATATGTTTACGAAAATCTATCAATTTAATCACTAGATCATATTAAGAATAGAATTTTTTTAATTGAAAAAAATGACTAAATTAATAAATTTTCTTAAACATATTTGGTCAATATCCAATTAAACATATTAGGTATTATATATGTTATCAATTAACATTTTACAATATTAATCTTTGAAAAAAATTATTAATGGAATGACTGGAGGACAAATATAATTAATTCACAATTTTTGGAGAATCAATTTGATTGAAAAAATCTTTCAAAGATAAATTTAAAGAATATTTTATCTTTCATAAACTAATTTAATAATTAATCCGATCTATACCTACCTCACTCGAACGGCAATTTCTTCGATCTAAAATATAATCTATAACTTATAAATGCAAAATATTAAAAAGATCATGTAAGTTACAAATATAATTAAGACATCACATTGTAAATTTTAAATAATTTAAAAATAATTGTTCATCAAATTAAATTCATCAAATCTCATACTTTATTTTAAGATTAAATTTTTAAAATAGTCTATGAAGATTACAATTTTTATCATTTTAATTTCTTAAATTTAAAGTTTACTATACTATTCTTTGATATTTATTTTTGGACACCATATTAGTCCCACTAATATTTTAATTTGTTCCACCAATATTGAATCAATAAACAAAATGTTGAATTGTTTTTGACTTTGTTACGCTAAACACAAAGCTAAATAATATCATTTATTTTGATATTTAAACAAGACAAAAACAAAAAATGAAAAAAACTTATATGATATTCAAATCATTTTATTTCCTCTCTTTCTCCAAAACGATTTTGTTTTTGTCTTATTTAAAAGCTAAAACGAAACAATATTGTTTAGCTCTCTGTGCTAATCTAACAAGTCAAAGTCAGCAGAATACTCTGTTCATTGACTCAATATCAAAAAGTGTTCAAAAATTAATATGATGCTTGAAGCTAGATTTTAAAAATTAGTATAATAAATTTTAAATTTAAATGATAAAAATTGTAAATTTCAAAAACCAAAACTTTAGTTCTATTTGAAACATTCATATTATATATGTTCTAAGTAAGTATTGAATGAGATGATTATTATCCATATACCCTCTCATATCCAAACAATTATCATTAAATATGTACTCGTATTTACCCAAGAATTCAATCAACAATTAAAAAATTTATCCTATTCAAGCCAGAAACTCAACTCAAATTGTCATATGTAAGTTCGTTTGTTAGTTCATTTATCTCAATATAGAAATCAAAGTCTACCATATATAACAAACACACAAAGTTGAAAAGACCATATTATTAACATCATATCAAGAAGTAATAAATTAGGAAAAAATTACTATTTTTATTCACGAAAATTCTAAATATTGACAAATTTATTCACGAAACGAAAAAATTAAAGTTATATCCATAAAAGACGAATTCGGTACAATAAAATTATCTAAACTCTAAAAATTATCTAAAAGTTACAAATTTTCTTATTTAGTATTAATTAATTATCGCAACAATTAATGAATGCTAAATAAGGCAAGTTATGACTGTTTTTGGCTGATTTTCTTTGGTTACCAAACATTTTCGCTCAGTCTAACCTAATCCGTAACCCCTTTTATGGCTCTATCACCACTAAATTCTTCCTCTCCAACTCTCATCCACATCAACCACAACCGCCAGTATTACCGTCACCCCAGCCACAACCCTCGTCGCCTCTTTTTTCTTACCACCACCATCCTCCTAACAAACAACTAGATTAAGAGGTCAAAAGTTGGATAGAACTATAGCAACACCATAAAATCATAATCAAATACCAGTCACTGCCACCATCACAAAAACCACGATCTTTAATGCTGCCATCTCCATCGCCACTGTTTTTGTTATATCCACCTTCACAATGGCCATTACCGTAGCGAAATTCACCATCACCACCACCACCAGCATATTCACTATTGTTTGACATTGCCTCCAGCGGCGAGCTTCATCGACGATGACAACAGACGCAGCGGTGACGAAACGGTTCCTCCTCCATTGCATTCCTCCTCTTTTTCTTTGACTAACTCGTGCTCTCCCTCTCTTTGTTTTATGCGTCTCCAACTACGACGGCAACGACAAAGTCCTCCTCCAGTGACAACTCTGACAGTCGCGACTTAGAGGAAAGTTTTGACAGTGACAATACATCTCTTCCTTCTTCTCCCCGCGTTTTGTCGTTTTCTCTCTATTTCTGACTTTTTTTCTCTCACTCTTCCTCCCGATAATGACGGTCGCTCCCAGTCCCGTCAGCATCCCCTCTCTACTCTCGCTCCTAATCTGACAATTTTAGAAAAATGTGTTGCTGACGATATTTGCAGTAAGAATAGAAAGAAGGATAAAAAGTGAGAAAATAGAATTAGAAGAGGGATAATTTAAAATTTTTGAATAACTTTTTAGTATTTGAATAATTTTGTCATAGGTACCATCTTTGGATACATCTTCAATGAATAGATTTATTTGCATTTAAAACTATCGTTGATAAAAATAATATTTTATCCCAATAAACAATATTCAAAGAGAAACAATTTTCTTTTGTCCAAAATAATACCGAAAAGATAAAATATACTTTTTGTCTCTAAAATTTGACAAAAATTTTAAAAATATTCATAAATTTTATTTTATTTCAATTTTATCCTAAAAATTTCCTATAGACAAAAATAAAACCAATTCAACTGTCTCAATTTTTTTTAATTTTACTGTCAAAAATATATTTGATACAAATTAAAAATTTTTGAGATAAAATTAAAACAAAATAAAATTTAAAGATATTTTTAAAACTTTTGCCAAAATTTTTAGAAAAAAAAAATATATTTTACCCTATCCCCCAAAAAAAAAAAAAAGGCTAGAATTCATCAGTCAAATTGCCTTCAGCATCTGCAACTCTTAAATTAGAAGTTGACGCAAGTCCTACATTCTTGCCAAGCACAAGATTCCTACAGTTCTAGTCTACAATAATCTCACTGAGCTAACCAAAATGTCCATGACATTTTCTTTTATTCTATTCTAATATGAAAACAACCAAGTTCCTATGTGTTATTTCCAAAATATTGTCACTTTGAAAATCTAATACATTTATAATTCAATGTATCTTTATACGATTATATCAAGATAAATTGAATTATTACTGTACTAAATTTTAAGAATGACAAATATTTTATAGCAGAAACAACGCGACTTTATAACATATCTGAAATCCTACCAAACCTGAATTGAGTCACTAATCCTTCTTCTCTTCATTGTTTGAGCTTGGTCCCTCATTGGCATATGAAGTACCAATCAATGACCTACCGAAATTTGGAATTCCAACAATGAAGGGAAGAGTAGTAAGTTCTTGACTTGCTTGATTTTCATTGTTGGCCCTTGGTGAAGATAGTGATAGGCTTGTGTCATGAAGAGGAAGTGATGATGATGATGATGGGGTTGCAAAGTTGTTGGTGAGTGATGCTATGCGAGATGCAAAGGATGATCTTTCTTGAGGAACATCATGGTTGTGTTTGCCTTCATAGGTTGTCATCACAGACTTTATGTCATCTGCAGCTCTCTCCACATGTTTCTTCACGTTACAACCTGGACTCACACACTTATAGTAGTTCCTACACATATTTTGAACTATTTAGAACACAAGATACTAGCCAAGACATCGATGTTGTGTTTGACTTTTATTTCTAAGATGAAAAATACAACAATAGAGACAATAACAGGAATTTGGGACAAAAAATTGTGTCTCTGTCTATGTCTTCCAAAGAGTAAATATTCAGATTGATCCTAAACTTATATTCGTACTTCAATATGCTCTCAAAGTTTCAATTTATTTAATTAGATCCCCTAACTTAACATATGTGGCTCACATTAGTCCCTGGTGCTATTTTTGCACCAGAACTGTTATATGCTCAAATAGACTAATGGCTGCCATGCTGGACTCCTTGACGACTATTTGATGTAGTAATTAAAATATTTTACCTCAATTTGCTTCCTAAGAAGTTTTTAAAACTCTCAAGTGAAATTAGGATTACGATTTTAAAGAATTCGTAGGAAGAAAATTGAGGTAAACAAGTTTCAATTATTACATTAAATAGCTTTTAGAAAATCTAGCATGCCAGCCATCAATCCGTCGGAGTACGTCATTAACAATTCTGTGGAAAAAAACAAGGTCAGAGATGTGTATCACAAATGCTAAATTGAGAGATTAAATTAAGTAAATCAAAATTTCGATAACCAAATTGAAGTATGAGTATAACTTCAGAGACTAATCTACCAATTAACTTGTCTTCCAAATCAAATAAGTATATGTGTAGCTGCTGTTTACTTGTTTCTATATTTTTGTCTCATGGAAAAAATCTAATGGTAACTTGAGACAATAAAAAAAGATGTAATTAAAAAATCTTTCTCAAAACTATGATATTTTTGCATGTTTCCAAGCTGTCTATTTTTTTTTAAAGATTTTTTGTCTCAATTCTTTGTATTTTTATACAAAAATAATCTTCAAGGTGTGAAAAGTAAAACATATAACAAGATATTAATTTTAATACAATAACAATATATGAAAAAATTAGAGTGTGTTGGTTTGCATTTTTATTTTTTATTTTCAAAATGTTAGAAGAAATATAACCACGTGTATTTTCTCCTATCAGCTTAAACTTTTAGAAAAAGTGATATTATGACATAGTATTAGAACATGTATAAAAGATTTAGAGTTCGATCCTTATTGAATTACAGAAGAAAGAATTTTACCAAAAGACGAATAAAAAAAAAACCTATACAAAAGAAATAAAAAATAAATCACCCAAACGAATACAAAAGAATAGGAAGAGAAAACATAAAACAATAATGCAAACCAAACACCCCTTACATTGCCAAGAACTATATGTTTTAAGGTTGTAAGATTTTCAAATTAGTGAATGTTTGAGCCAAGTGGTTCTGCTAATTTTGAAAGTAATTTACCTTGGGTTTGGGTTTCCCTTAACAACTTTCTGGCCATATTTCCTCCACTTATAGCCATCGTCAAGAATGTCAATTTCAGTTGTAGTTTGAACTACAACTCTGGGTTCCTTTATAGCTTTGCCCCCACTCGGAAACAAATAGCTATAGATTCCATTCCCTCCTTTCCTTCAATAACAATCATAATTAGTTATAGTCAACTCAAGCTCACATTTTAATTTAGTTTCATATTATTTTTTATTTGGATAACTAACACTAATCTACTTACAAGTTTTATGATCAACACACAACATTTTGTATGTGTCTTGTAAAATCCGAAACCATTTTCTTTTTCTTTTTTAGAAGACTTGAAATCAAGACATTGGTAAAGACATATAGGTGGCAAACTATTTTTATAAACCTTTTTTTTCAATCACAATTCAATTTGATTTTAACAATGCAAATGGGGCACTAGAGTGAATATATACTATTGAGCTTACAATCTTTTGGTGTGTGCTCCAAGTTGATTTTCAACACCTCCTCCAACAGATTGTCGATTCAAATTCACCGAGTCAGTGTATGATGATGCATAAAGTTCATTAACTAATGGAAAATTTGCACTTCCAACAGGTTTAGAAGGCTTGGGATGGTTGTGATTTCCCTTGTACATAATGGCAATGATTTTTCCATCCAAGTTTCTCCCAACTTTCTTCTTCATCGTGCAATTTGGTTCTGCGCACCTATAATAACTCCGGGGATTTTCGCCTCCTTTCGTCCGTTTCTCTCCATATTTCCTCCAATTGTATCCATCTCCGTCCTCATCTTCATTAATAGATTTATGACAATTTAGTTGAGGAGCTAAAGTGCTATGTATTTCGGGAACGGCTAAGGCCATTTCAGAGAAGTTGCGGAGATACGGATCTTGAAAATTTGTTGTATTCGTCATCGGCGATGAAAAATCAACAAGCATGCCAGATTCAAGGATTGTAAATGTGTCCTGCTTTCTTTGTGGGTCTCCCTGTTCAAATTTAAACAGTATTAAAAACAAAACCTAAGCAATTGCAATTTAGAACTTCCAAATCATCAATGAATTATAGCTTGTTTATTGTGACTATGTAGTTTGACAATCATAGGAATAAGTTTGGGATTGTCAAGAATCCAAAACATAGAAATTAAATACAATTTCATTAGTTCAATTAGACCAAGTTTCGCATCATCCGACGGGTATCTAGATGTTTGATATGAAAATTTCATAAAAATTATGCATAAACTTATCAAAGAAAAGTTTACATAATAAAAATTCATAATACTACAATTAAAGAAAAAAAATTCAAATTTATTGGGCAAAAACTACTTAAGTAAAGAGCTAGAAACACGAAAGATAAAGATGTAAAAGAAGAGTTAAGAGACCGAAAGACTCATATCGTTGTCAATTGCTAGCAGCCGCCACCGTCTTCACTCTGTTCACTAAAGACTAGGCAACCTTTGTTAGTCACGGTTGACCATGAGAAAAGGTGAAATAGGACAATAAAGTTAAAGTGATAAAATGACATATTTTGGCATGAATACGATGTACTTATTTAAAGACAGTATTGAGTAAACTTATTAAGGAAAATTTACTTTATATAATAAAATACCATAATACTACAATTAGAGAGAAAACATTCAAATTTATTGGTCAAAACTACTCAAGTAAAGAGAAACTCAAAAGATAAAGATGTAAAATAGCAGAGTCAAAGACCGAAAGACCCATATCATTATCAATTGCTAATAGCCGCCATTGTCTTCACTCTATTCGCTAAAGACTAGGTCATGGGTTGTAACTTGTTGGCCGCCGTTTGAAATGAGAAAAAATGGAAAGCGATAAATTTAAGGCAATAAATTTAAATGACATATTTTGTTATGAATAGAATGTAGCTGTCTAAAGACTGTATTGAGTTGTACTTACGCGATTTTTAATAATAAATTATTACTAATAACAATAAACTTCTATACTTTGATCATGTCCAATTGTACTTCCATGTGTTGTAAAGCTAATTTATTTTATCACACTACTTAAGGCACATGTATAAACATAAAAAGCCTGTTTTAAATGATCTAAATGAGTGTATCCATGCTTCAAACCCCTTATGGTAAGAATTAATTATATAATTAATTTTAATCATATCAACTTTCCAATTGATAATAATTCCTATTTCACAAAGGCGCGCTCTATATATCCAAGCAAATATAAGTAGCCAAAACAATTATAAGAAGTCTAAGAAATATATCTCTAACTCACTTAAGTCTTTAACAAAGTATACTTGCAATGTTACACATCTAAGTCTTTTTATGAACTAAGTTCAACAAAGTTAAACAATAAGACTTAAAATAATACTAGTCATACTGATTTTTATTATGTTAGATCATTTTAATTAGACTTAGTTAACAAAAAAACTTGAATGTGTAACATTATTTTTTTTACAGATGTGTATTTCAAAATCAACGCAAATTCTAAATTAAAAGTAAAATATACACAATAGGCGGCCCAAGAAACTGTATTGGACCAAAAACTTGTTCTGTGACCAAAAAGATTGTCGTCCAAATCTATTTATACTTATTATTTTCTTCTTTTTTTTTTTTGATAAATGCTAGAAAAGAAAGAAATTATTCTATAGGGAAGATAGAAAACATCTCGTCTTTTCTAGTGTCCTTGTTTTATTACTTAAATTTAGATGCATTTATATAATTGTACACTTAATTTACCTTTATTAAAAAGTACACATTAAAAGAAATTGCTTAGTGATCAAATTATAGATAATCGATAAAACAGACAACCTAAAAAGAGGAAAGATTAAGTTACCTCTTCAAAAATGTTTGAGGAGGATTGTAAGAGAGACACATCAATAGAGGGGTCAGAGTAGTACTTTTCATCCTCTTCCTTACTTTGTTGATTCTCACTTGAACTGTTTCTCCAGTTTAAACTCTGGCCAAAAGAATACACATATGCATTTTAATTTAGTAATGAGACCTAAAATGGTATTCTTATATTAATCTAGTTTGAATTAATCAAGGGGATATGATCATTTTAGTATTAATAACTCGAGGAACAAGGGATGAATTACATGAATTAATTTAGGTGGTAATTTATCATATTATATATATCAATATATTATTTTTTTTTTACTTTACTAGTTCACTTATACTAAATCTGTTATAACTTGCATCTAAATAAAGGCTACAGAAATTAAAGGATAAATTCAACATCCTTATACATACAATTTTAAATTACAATTTGCTCCCTGAATTTTAACTCAGTTTTTTTCAAAGATAAGACTTGAAACTTAGACCTGTAGGTAAGAACGGGAAGATTATGGCATCTAAACTATAGTTCGTTGGCTTTAACTCATATAATTTACTTACTATTAAAATTTGCAATTTGATCAATAGAAATTACTCCAAAATAGACCTTATTTTACTAAATTTTGTACCATCTAATACCTTCATGTATGCGGTCAAATTATATATTATAAACCCTGAGGGTAAAACGCATTTTTTCCCTAATATTAATTATGAACATACACAATTTTTTTTTTTTTTAAATAAGCTTCATATACATCATTAGAGTATACAATAGCTATAAAAAAAAAAAAAGTATACAAAACAAGATATTGGACTAATATTTGGTTTGTAAACTTACATTTGATTCAGAAAGAAATGCATCCAAGAACTCATTGGGATTGAAACCAGGTGGGAAATCAGAGTAAGAAGGGTAAATTATTGATGAAAAAAATTCACCATGATTATCATCACTACCAGTTCTAGGTATAGAAGTTTCCCAACAATTATCAACCATGCTGATGTTGTTGTACCTTCTTGAAAGTAAGCCACTGAAAGTAGTGAAAGACATGTTCCTTTCTTTTTTGAGAAAGTGATGCATATTTTGTGAGCATATATATATGTGAATTGAAGTAAGAGCATGCATGCATGTGTTAGGAAGTTGCTTCTGAGAAGTTGAAGATTCATTTTCTTGAATATTGACCATGGAAATAAAAAACAAGGGAAAAAAGGAAGATAGGTCAAGGGTTGTGGGTTTGACTTGACTTAAACATAAAGCTAGTACGATATGATATATTTGTCTTATTTAATTTAATTTAATTTAATTTAATAGTTGAAGGAGTGCATAGAGCATAGAGCATAGAGCATAGGACATGTAATGTTGAACGAGGTTCTATATGTAGCCACGTGTCTCATTAAGTCATTACGTGGCTACCATTTTGATTCGGTGTCTCTATATATAGAAGTCGAAAATGAGTTGAATGTGTACTACTCTCTCTAGTTGTAAACAAGTGCCCCATGCACTAAATTAGAGGACGTCTCAGAATAAAAAATAAAACAGCATATATATATGCTTACGATATCTCTTAATTCCACACGTCATTGCAAATGAAAATTCTATTTAACAATTTATTATCACACAATGAGTTATTATATATATATATATATATATATATATATATAAAATAAAATTTAAATTTCGATATTTATTTAAAAAAATTATTAAATTAATCATTAAATCAATCTAAATTAATTAAATATATATATATATATTTTAATATATTAAAATATTCTCTTTCATCAAAATAACTAGCTATAAAAATGCAAAACGAAACCGCACATACATAAGAACAAGAAAATTTTAATAATATATAGTATTATTATATAAGTCAATAAAAGGATTGTACTATACGTAATTAATCATTTTTAAATGTCATTAAAACTAAAATTATGATTAAAATACACAATAATTATTTTCTTCATATTAAACATTGATAAAATTTTGATAGTAAATATTTCAGACTAAATTATAAAGTCTTTTCGATATCAGGAAACGAGCAGGTTAAATTTGGGCTTCTAGTTTTGTACATCTGAAAATTCAAATTAATTTTTTTTTATGTATCTTTCAGCAAGACAAACTATGAATTAATATATTGTTGATCAATAAATTACTATATATATATAAAGTGGAATATTTTTTTTTTAAATGAATTAGTAAATTAATCACTAAATCAATTTAAATTGATTAAATTCAAACTTATTTTTTTTGGGTTATTAAGCGGGGGCAAATCCAAACCAAGTTTTTGTTTTTATCTTTTTGGGTGTGGGCTTGTGGCGGTCCAAGCGATGTGCATACCAACAACCCTACCATGCAATTTCACTCTACTTGGGAAGTGAAACAAATAATAAACCAAGTGAAAGTAGAATGTAATGAGTCCTTTTTGTTTTGGTAACTAGAATGTAGTGAGTCTTAACTCTTATGACACTACCAATGTTATTTTCAACTTACTATAGTGATTGTGATATTAGGTCAATCAAGTGGTGAGAATTTGTGTTGTCACTCCTGTAAAATGAAGAGACTTCCATAAAGAGCATGTCATGTCATGATTAGTCGCGTAAACATTGCAAAGTGATTAATCACTATTGTTACTTATTTATCTTGTTTATTCATACAAATTGAGAGCAGTAAGAATAAAAGAAGCATAAGTAAATCCTACTAGTAAATAGTAATGAATAATCCATGAGGTGTGAATAGTGATGTGTCAAGTCATGGCAGGCCTAGACAAGAGAAGAGTCCGAAAAGGCTAAAAGGCCTATGATCTATGCACGTTGAAGCCAGAAGCTCCTCGTTAATGACCATTTAGCCACACCGCCAATGAAAACAAAAAAAAAAATGTTTCTTCTCCTTCATTTTCCATCAAGCGAGGGTGAGAACTGAGAAGTGAGAACTTGTTGGTATTCCACTATTCTTCATCTGGTTTCAATGGCAAAGAAGTCTCACATCGGTTGAAGTTTTAAAAAACAAGTGTCTTATATACGAGAGGTGCATTGAAAGGCTCGTCCCTTCGGGGACATCCGATAAAATTGGAACGATACAGAGAAGATTAGCATGGCCCCTGCGCAAGGATGACACGCACAAATCGAGAAATGGTCCAAATTTTTTTCGCTATTCTTCAATGGATTTCTGATTTCTCCTCCTCTTTGTAATTTTCATTCTTCTTCAATGGATATTTGTCCTCTTTTTGGGGCTAGACTTCCTTCTTTCTGTGATTGTCGTACCAAAAAGTAACGTCTCCATTGCTTGTTTCTGGCTTCAATTTTATTTTGTAATTGTTTTTCTTTCATGGGTCTGTATTTTGTTGTCAAATAAGAAAGTTGGTGCAAGCCAAAAAAAAATTCCTTTATTTTCAGGTAAGAAATATTGAACGACACTTTTCAGTCCTCCTCTTCTTTGCATTCTTCTTCAGTGGATTTTGACCTTCTGAGGCTAAACTTTCTTGTTTCTGTGATTGTGGTACCAAAAAAGTAACGTCTCCATTGCTTGTTTCTGCCTTCAATTTTAATTTGTAATTTCTTTTCTTACCTGGGTCTGTGTTTTGTTGTCCAAAAAGAAAGTTGTTGCAAACCAAAAAATTTCCTTTATTTTCAGGTGGGGAATATTGAACGACACTTTTTGTGCCTTATATTTTTATCTGGGTTGGGTGTTCCATATTTAGAGAAAATAACTAATTAAATGGCCAAGTTAAAAAGATTTGAGTTTGTCAGAACACCGTGCAACCATCTCGACCACAAGGATGCAGCGAGAACGATCCTCCACCGTTCAAATGGCATGCACCACGAAACGGTTAATCACGCTCCGATCGCACGGTCCTAGTTCATCCACCAAACTTTGGTTCCTGTCTCCTTAGAACTCAAGGATACAGATGTACAAACCTATAGAACAGATCCTGTTCGAGTAAGGTCGTGTACTTTGTTCTTTGTGTTTAGTTATAAAAAATGCTTTTGTTTTTTGAACCCTGCCGATGTGAGACTAATTTTACGTTTACGAAATTCAGAAAATCTTAAAATTGAACGACGTGTTTAGTCCTCTAGTCTGAAATAACTTGGGCTCAGAGAAGATATGTTCTGTATAATGATGGGGATAACACCGAACAGCATTGTTGCTTCATGAAGTGAACAACACATGAGATTAGCCATTGCCGAGTGTAGGTGTGTATCTGTTTAGGGAAATGAATAATTGGTCTTGTATTTGGGTAAGTTATGTTGCCTCTTAGGTCTTCCAAAATGATGTGTTATTAAAACTGATCTGTCATTTGTTTCAAATGGCTGAAAGCGACTTGGAAAGAGCAAAACTTTGTGTGAAGAACAAATAGAGGATAAACGTAATTATTGAACTACTAGTACCCTTTGTGGCATAGTTTGTTCATTGTAGTTTATCCCAATTAAAAACAAGGCGGTTCAAAAACACTCATTTTGGCTCTTGTATAGTATAGTTCTCGAATGGCCCTTAATCCAGCACAGGTCTAATACGATTGATTGCAAGTAATTTACCTTGTGTTTGGGTTTCCCTTGACAACTTTCTGGCCATATTTCAAGAACGTCAATTTCAGTTGTAGTTTGAACTACAACTCTGGGTTCCTTTATAGCTTTGCCCCCACTCGGATTAAACAAATAGCTGTACAAGTTATATGATCCTATACACCACATTCTGTATTTGTCTTTTGTAAAATTCGAAATCATTTTCTTTTTCTTTTTTAGAAGACTTGAAATCAAGACAAACTATTTTAATAATCACAATTTAATTTAATTTTAACAATGCAAATGGGGCACTAGAGTGAATATATACTATTGAGCTTACAATCTTTTGCTGGTGTGTGCTCCAAGTTGATTTTCAACACCTCCTCAAACAGATTGTTGATTCAAATTCCCCGAGTTGGTGTATGATGATGCATAAAGTTCATTAACTAATGAAAAATTTGCACTTCCGACAGGCTTATAAGACTTGGGATGGTTGTGATTTCCCTTGTACATAATGTCAATGATTTTTCCATCCAAGTTTCTCCCAACTTTTTTTTTTCATCGTGCAATTTGGTTCTGCACACCTGTATTGAGTTGTATTTATGCTGTTTTTAATGATAACAATAAGCTTCTATACTTTGATTATATTCAATTGTACTTCCTTGTGTTATAAAGCTAGTTTATTTTATCACACTACTTAAGGACCATGTATGAACATAAAAAGCCTATGTTTTAATGATCTAAATGAGTGCATCCATGCTTCAAAGCCCTTTTGGTAAGCGTTAATTATATAATTAATTTTAATCATATCAACTTTTCAATTGATAATTCCTGTTTCACAAAGGGGCTTTCTCTCTCTTTCTAGAAAATGTATAGATAAATAATTTTTAACCAACCAACTTTAAACAACTATAATTAATAATAATTGATGTTGTGTTTTTTAAAAGATAAAATTTAAATAATTACTAATTAATAATAATTTAAAAAATTAGGATCACTAATTAATAATAAATTGGCTAGTAGTTGAAACGTTGAGTGTTAATTACCTAACTGAATTCGATATTCAAGCAAATACAAATGGCCAAAACAATTATAAGAAATCTAAGAGATATATCTCACTTAAATTTCTAAGTATATTCGGTTGGATTGTAATTCTAGTCAAGTTTTGTACAGTAAAAAATTTTACAATTGTGTATTTTATTTTTTGGAACAATACAATTATGTATTTTAAGATCAACATAAATTCTAAATTAAAAACAAAAACATATGAAAGGTTTCGTTTCATGGAAACGACTGCGTTTTTTGAGGATGTAAATTAAGGCAATTTACCATAATAAATAAACTGGCATCCAATATTACTAGATTATACAAAATGTAAAATAGATACCAAAATGCATTTTTTCATAATCTATGTAAACGCGAGAGGGATCCCGCAGTTTACGAATACACGTAATCCACTAAGGGGTGTCGCAAATTACGTTCTAGGAAAAATAAGCATGATCTGTGACAGGGGTGTCTCGGTTTATGTGTGAATGACGAGACTGCATAAACCGCGACAGAAGTCTAACGGTTTATGCGTTAGTATAAATACGGTTTAGGGGTTTCGCGGATTACATTTGTGGTGGTTGTAAGGTTTTTTAGAGAGAGAAGGAGAGATTTTCTAGAGAGAGAAAAAGAGAGAAAAGTGTAGGTTAGTTGAGTTGAGATGGCAGAGGCACCCAGTCTTTAGAGGTTCAACGGCATTGCTCACGTTGCTGGCAGCATAAACGAAGATGTTAGTTTGGTTATTTTTAGTTAATGTATTTCATATAATATTTTTCCAATGATTGTGATTTAGGTATTTAAATTTAGATTAATGTCTTGAATCGTTTATGCCTTTCATTGAATTTTGTGATTAGAAAATAGGAACTGTATGTTACCTGTTTAAATTTTAATATTGTATTTTTTGTGTTAGATTACTTTAAATTAGTGTTGAATTTTTTATATGTTTGGTTTCTTCTGTCACATGCTCCAGCCGATTGGGTGTATTTATAGTGTCCGGAGGCAACAGAACATGCCTCTGCATGACAGGATCGTACCCTATTTAGAGAGGGCTGATTTGTACCACCTGGCGAAACTCAACGCCAAGTGATTCTGGTTGGACGAGTCTTTAGTCAGCGTTTTCATTAATAGGTAGCGTTCTGAGATGCATACCTTTCATATGCTTTTTTTGAAAAGTGTACTATCACGCTGCACGGTGTAGCATACCAGTTGGGTCTGTCCGTGGATGATTTACGTGTATTCGGGTGCCTTATAGATTTTGAGAAGCTTATGGACAAATGCAAAACGAAACCACACATACATAAGAACAAGAAAATTTTAATAATAAATAGTATTATACAAGTCAATAAAAGGATTGTACTATACGTGATTAATCATTTTTAAATGTCATTAAAACTAAAATTATGATTAAAATACACAATAATTATTTTCTTCATATTAAACATTGATAAAACTTTGATAGTAAATATTTCAGACAAAAAAATACTGATATTTCGAATAATGAGACAGAGCAAAACCTAATTTCGCTTTTCTTCTTTACATGTATGTCACTAAAATTTCTCTAGTCGGATTTGAGTGTTGTTTATGAAGTCTTTCCAATAAATAACTTCAAAATTTTTTAAACAAATGTGGATATCCAATTATTAGCAGCATAAAATTCATGAAAGTTCCTGGTAAAGTTTTGAAAAAGAACCCAAAAAGTAAACGAGCAGGTCAAACTTGGTTCCATGTAGTGGTTAGCACTCTGGACTTTCAATCCAGCGACCTGGGTTCGACTCCGATTGGACCTTTTTTTCTTAATTCTTCTTGGGCTTTTGGTTGTGGGCTTGTGGCGGTCCAAGCAATGTGCATACCAACAACCCTACCATGCAATTTCACTCTACTTGGGAAGTGAAACAAATAATAAACCAAGTGAAAGTAGAATGTAATGAGTCTTTTTTTTTTTTCGTAACTAGAATGTAGAGAGTCTAATGACACTATGAATGTTATTTTCAACTTACTATAGTCAGGTTAATGTAACAGTAAAACTAGTGATTGTGGTATTTGGTCCTTTAATCAAGGGGTGAGAATTTGTGTTGTCACTCCTGCAAATGAAGAGACTTCCATAAAGAGCATGTCATGTCATGACTAGTCGCGTAAACATTGCAAAGTGATTAATCACTATTGTTACTTATTTATCTTGTTTATTCATACAAATTGAGAGCAGGAAGAATAAAAGAAGCATAAGTAAATATTACTAGTAAATAGTAATGAATAATCCATGAGGTGTGAATAGTGATATGTCAAGTCAAGTCATGGCAGGCCTAGACAAGAGAAGAGTCTGAAAAGGCTAAAAGGCCTATGATCTATGCACGTTGAAGCCAGAAGTTCCTCGTTAATGACCATTTAGCCACACCGCCAAAGAAAACAATAAAAAAAAATGTTTCTTCTCCTTCATTTTCCATCAAGCGAGGGTGAGAACTGAGAAGTGAGAACTTGTTGGTATTCCACTATTCTTCATCTGGTTTCAATGGCAAAGAAGTCTCACATCGGCTGAAGATTTAAGAAACACGTGTGTTATATACGAGAGGTGCAACCAAAGGCTTGTCCCTTCGGGGACATCTGATAAAATTGGAACGATACAGAGAAGACTAGCATGGCCCCTGCGCAAGGATGACACGCACAAATCGAGAAATGGTCCAAATTTTTTTCGCTATTCTTCCGCGGATTTCTGATTTCTTCACCTCCTCTTTGCAATTTTCATCCTTCTTCAATGGATATTTGTCCTCTTTTTGGGGCTATCGGCGATACGGATCTTAAAAATTTGCGGACATACGGATCTTAAAAATTTGTTGTATTTGTCATCGGCGATGAAAATCAACTAGCATGCCAGATTCAAGGATTGTAAATGTGTCCTGCTTCCTTTGTGGTTCTCCCTGTTCAAAGTTAAACAAGTATGAAAAACAAGATCTAGGCAATTGCAATTTAGAACTTCCAAATCATCCATGAATTAAAGCTTTTTCATTGTGACTATGTAGTTTGATAATCATAGGAATAAGTTTAGGGTTCGTCAAGAATCCAAAACATAGAACTTGAATACAATTTTTTGTCAGCTAAGACTAAGATGTTTGACACTCCAGGGCTCCTGCATCCCTATTTAATGTCGATGAGATTGAACAGGGAAGAGCAAAAGATGGTTGAGATACGAAAGGAACTTCGGCCTCGATCATATAGAATCAAGGCAAGTTATTTAATGGCTTACTGCTATTGCTTCTCTCTAAGTTGTCATTAAGCCTTTTTTATTATGTAGATTATATGTATCCTTTATGCACATTGTTTATCCATTAAGGGCTATCAGAAATGGACAATAGTTTTGTTTTCTTTATTTCCCCTAATAAATGGAAACTCCAGTTAATAAATCGAGATAGCAATTTCTTTGGTGTCGGTATGTAAATTTCAGAAATAAAGATGTGGTTTGGAACTTTACATACTGGTTTTAACTTACAGGTAGGGCAGGCAGTGCACATTGGTGGCTTGACAAGAATTGACTTTATTAAAGCCTCTATTGAAACAATATATGTAACAGTTTGGGCATCACCAAAATGTTTCTCTTCACATGGGAAAAGTAGAAAATGCTGAAGAGGTTTGGGGTAATCATGTTGGTGTCAGGTTGCAGGTAAGCATTTTCTTTTTTTTTTCCACAAATCTAAACATGACTATATAAATCATTTTAGTATTAAGGTTTAAATTTGCATTTTACCTGAGCTTCAAATATGTTTTTCATTTGATTAATTGCTCTTTTATGTTACTTTTCAGTTGATTTTGTTAGATTATAAAAAGGAAAGGTAGAGAGACATTTTGACTTTATTTGTCAAAGAAATGTACTTTATAATCCAGAAACAACCCTTTGGTTAGAAACGGGATGAAAAGCTACCATATTTGTTGTAGTGTGGAATCGGATTTGATAATGGGACTTGATAGATCGAAATAATAATCAATTAGTTGGAAAAGAGTGTGTTGAAGATGAAGAAAAGTCTCACTTGAGAATTTAAAAATTTAGAGTTACGAAGCAAATAATCTATGGAAACATACCTAATTCTATATATCAAATTCTTTTGGAAATAAAACAGCATTTCATGTGCATAGTATATCCATTACGTTGTTTCCTTCTTTATATCAATGTATGTAGATATAATTTGCATTTAAATACATTTTTGTCCAAACATGTAACAAAAACAAGGGTAATATCCTAAATCAATGTTCAAAGAATTTTTATATCTTATTAAATAATGATAGGGATTTATACAAAATCGGACAGGTGAGTAAGTTGTCTAACAAAACAAAAGGTTGAGATCTGATATGGTAACTAAAATTTGTTAGGAGCTAAAGTGTTCGTCTAGAAATTACTTGGAGACTGATTTGAGGTATTACTAAATATAATCTATTCTCTCTTCCCCTAAAATACATGATATCTAATTTTGCTCTAACATCATTTCTATTTGCATCTTATTTCAGCCTCCCATTGGCAATAAACGCGCTGCTGACTTAGGCACATGGCAAGAAATGGAAATTAAGGTATCTGGAACTAGTTGGGAGGTCAACAGTATTGACATAGCGATAGCTGGCTTAGGTTGGTATTCTCTGTGCCTCAAAGGGGAAGCAACCATGAAACTGTGGACCTTTGATGGTGTTGAAGTAACCTTAAGAGAGCCATTGGTCCTTGACCAGGCCCGGTCCCTCGAGAAACCTGGTTTTGGTTAACAAGAGCCATCTCTGATGCTATTGGCAACCAAACCAAACTTGAAGCTCAAAAAAAGACAAAAACTTGATGATCAAGATACAGATTTTGTGGGGGCAGGTTTCGAACTATCACCTTGAGCAGAAATTTTTAATATCATTGCAAGAGTACTTTCAGGTGAAAATAGAAGATGTAACTGAATTTGACATGTTGCAGAGACAATAACATGTTTTTAGCTAGAAGTTTTTTGTGCCGGTCTTCTCTTTGCTAGTTGGTGTGAGAACCAACTTCCAATTTATAAATAGAGAAAGTAGAGATAAATGTAACCCTTCTTGTTTAAATGTTATGTTAATTGATTTTGTAGTATGTATGTAGTTTGTATGTAGGGGTGCCCTTCCAATTTATAGATAGAAAGTAGAGATAAATGTAACCCTTGTTTAAGTGTTACATTTATTGATTTTGTAGTATGTATGAAGTTTGTATGTAAGGGGTGTTTAGTTTGCGATTTGGTTTCTTTTTTTATGAAACCATCTGTTACGGCCTGGCCCAAAACTCGCGCGGGTCAACCCGACCCGAGTTCTCGCCGGCCCAGTGGTGCGTCCTCCACCCGACCCGGACACGCGTCCCGTACGGCTCGCACACAGCCGTGGGACAACACCTTTGAGGGTATGGGCCTGCCCACTGGAAGGGCCCACTACTGACATGTATATAAGGGGGAGGTTGGCTCTCCCCCCAAGGTACGTCACATTCTTACACCACCTCCTTTCCGCCTGCACATATTCTGACAAGAGCGTCGGAGTGTCTTTGCAGGTGGCACCCCCCTCTCCGTACAAAGTGCTCGGGATCTCGCCCACTCGGGACCAGGAAACCACGACCAGACGAGCCCCTCCACCATCCGAAACGTTGACCTCAGGGTCTTAACCCGAACCGTCCGGTACCCGGCCTACCGAACATTGGCGCCGTCTGTGGGGACTCGGACTCGTCCATGGACTTCGTGCTGGTCCAGACTGGGACAGGTTCCGAGGTAGCGCCTCCCGCGCTCGGGGGAGGCGCCGTCGCGATGGAATCCCGGCGACAGCAACGGTCGCCCCCGAGGGATGCAACGCAGACTCACGAAAGACGCCCCTTCGGGGGGACGGGTGATAACCATGCCAGGATAATGCAGGAACTACGCCACAGAATGCAGGACTTAGAGCGTAGGCTAGCAGAAAGAGAGCGCGACCAACGCTCCCCAGAGCGGAGCCCCACCCGTTCCCGCTCAAGGAGCCGCTCGAGGCGCACGCCGAGCCCCCAACACGAGTCGGAGAGCACTGAGGAACGGGTACGCCCCAGAAGAAGAAGTCGCGACCCCATTATCTACGCCCGACACGAAAGGCGGCGCGCGTCCAACAGAGGCGACGAGGAAGCCCACCGCGAGAACAATGAGTCGAGAAGAAATGCCCGAGGACCCGTCATAATAGGAGCGACCCCTTTCCACCGCTCTGTACTCGAGGTCCGACTACCAAAACACTTCGACAAGCCGACAGACATGAAGTATGACGGAACGCAAGACCCCCTGGAACACTTGACGGCCTTTGAGGCCAGGATGAACCTAGAAGGGGTGGGAGATGAGGTCAGATGTCGCGCTTTCCCCGTCACCTTAGCGGGCCCAGCAATACGGTGGTTTAACAACCTCCCACAAGGCTCAGTGACCCAATTTTCCGACATCAGCCACGCCTTCTTGGCTCAGTTCACAACCAGGATTGTCAAAGCCAAACACCCAATCAATTTACTGGGGGTGACCCAGAGACCCGGAGAGCCGACCAGGAAGTACCTGGACCGTTTTAACGACGAGTGCTTGGAAATTGACGGTCTGACGGACTCAGTGGCAAGTTTGTGCTTAACGAACGGGCTCTCGAATGAGGATTTCAGGAAACACCTCACCACGAAGCCCGTCTGGACAATGCAAGAGATCCAGGGCGTGGCCAAAGAATACATTAATGACGAGGAAGTCAGCCGGGTTGTGGCTGCCAATAAACGGCAGCCCGCCTACAACCAACCCCGGCACTTCGAAGCCAGAGAAAGACCAAAGGAACACGCCAAGGACGGCGGTCCGAGTAAACCATCCAAACCATTCCCCCGAGTTGGGAAGTTCACCAACTACACCCCCCTCACGGCATCGATCACTGAAGTTTTCCAACAGATAGCAGAAAAGGGGATACTGTCGAAGCCCCGACCACTGAAGGACAGGACGGGAGGAAACAAGAACCTCTACTGCGAGTACCACAAGGGTTACGGGCACAAGACCCAAGACTGCTTTGACCTAAAGAATGCCCTCGAGCAAGCTATCAGGGACGGCAAACTCGCCGACTTCTCCCACCTTATAAGGGAACCAAGGAGACGCAACCGGGACAACGACAACGAGGATAGACCCCGACCAACAAGACGACGACAGGAGCCAGAGGGTGACGATCACGGTCTCACAGTGGTAAACGTGGTGACGGCCAGGAATACCGCCCCGAGGTCGAAATCGGCGCAGAAGAAAGATGCCAAGGTCTTAGCGGTCTCCACCCCACCTGTTAGAAGTCTTAAGGGTCTCCCACCTATCTCTTTCGGCCCGGAGGACCAATGGTTTGACGAAGTCCCGGAAAGTCCGCCCATGGTCATCACGGCTAGGGTCGGAACTGGCCTCGTCAAACGAATCCTGGTAGACACGGGGGCAGACTCAAACATCATGTTCCGAAACGTTTTCGATGCCCTGGGACTGAGAGATTCCGACCTGACGACCCACCAGCACGGTGTGGTAGGGTTAGGAGACCACTTCATCAAGCCAGACGGAATCATCACACTCCCGACCTCTGTGGGACAAGGGCAGAGACGAAGGACAATCATGGCAGACTTTGTAATATTACGAGATTCGACGGCCTATAACATCATCCTGGGGAGAAAGACCATTAACGACCTGGGGGCAGCTATCAGTACGAAACTACTGGTGATGAAGTTCATCACCGATGACGGATCCGTGGGATCCCTCCGGGGCGACTTGGAAACGGCGGTCGCTTGCGACCATGCCAGCCTTTCTCTCAGGAAAAAATCCAAGGAGGCGTCAGGGGTTTTCCTGGCCGACCTGGACGCCAGGGTAGACGACAAACCCAGACCAGAGCCAGAAGGAGACTTGGAAAAGTTCAGAGTCGGCGAGGAGCACGATAAGTTCACATTCATAAACAGAAACCTCCCGCACGAAATAAAGGAGCCTTTGATGGAGATGATCAGGGCTAACGCCGACCTCTTTGCCTGGACGCCTGCCGACATGCCGGGGATAGACCCCCAGCTCATGTCGCATCACCTGGCCGTAAAGGCAGGAGCCAAACCAGTGGCCCAGAGAAGGAGGAAAATGTCGCAGGAAAGGGCAGACGAGGTAGCCAAGCAAACGGCCAGCCTCTTAGAAGCAGGATTCATCCGGGAATTGGATTACTCGACTTGGTTGTCGAATGTGGTTCTGGTTAAAAAACACAACGGGAGGTGGAGAATGTGCGTAGACTACTCTGACCTCAACAAGGCTTGTCCCAAGGACTGCTACCCCCTACCTAATATTGATACGCTCGTCGACGCAGCGGCAGGGTACAGATATCTGAGTTTCATGGACGCCTATTCAGGGTACAATCAGATACCGATGCACCGACCCGACGAGGAAAAAACGGCGTTCATAACGCCATGGGGCATCTATTGTTACAAGGTAATGCCATTTGGCCTAAAAAACGCAGGAGCCACATACCAAAGGTTGATGAATAAGATATTCATCGAACTCCTGGGCAAAACAGTGGAAGTTTATGTAGATGACATACTCGCAAAGACCGCCCGACCTGACGATCTCCTGAGTGACCTTAACGACGTTTTCTCGTCCCTACGACAACACGGCATGAGGCTTAATCCACTCAAATGCGCGTTCGCCATGGAGGCCGGAAAGTTCCTAGGCTTTATGATCACCCAAAGAGGAGTGGAAGCCAATCCCGAAAAATGCCAAGCGGTCCTTCAAATGAAGAGTCCGGGTTGCATCAAAGACGTCCAGAGACTTGCTGGGAGATTGACAGCTTTGTCCCGTTTCCTCGGCGCATCGGCGGCAAGGGCCATACCTTTCTTCAACTTAATGAGAAAGGGAATGACGTTCGAATGGACACCAGCGTGCGAAGAGGCATTCAACCACTTCAAGCAAATCTTGGCGGCACCACCAGTCCTCGGGAAACCCAGAGCCGGAGAACCGCTCTACCTCTATCTATCAGTAACCGAGGAAGCGCTTGCCGCGGTCCTTGTTACAGAAGAAGCAAGGACACAACAGCCCGTCTACTTCGTGAGCAGGGCACTCCAAGGACCAGAGCTGAGGTACAGTAAACTGGAAAGACTGGCGCTGGCGCTCCTAGTATCCTCCCGAAGGTTAAGACAATACTTCCAGAGTCATCGTATAGTCGTGAGGACAGATCAGGCGATTCGGCAAATACTACAAAAACCTGATTTGGCTGGTAGGATGATGACCTGGGCCATCGAGCTCTCACAATATGACCTACAGTACGAGCCGCGACACGCAATTAAGGCCCAAGCGATGGCAGACTTCTTGGTGGAAGTAACAAGCGACCCTCCCGAGGAAGCGGGCACACGGTGGAGGCTTCATGTGGACGGAGCCTCCAACCAAACGTCCGGGGGAGCAGGGGTCATCTTGGAAAGCCCAGCAGGGGTCATCTATGAGCAATCGACCAAGTTCGAGTTCCCCGTGTCGAACAACCAAGCAGAATACGAGGCTCTCCTAGGCGGACTAATGCTGGCTCGGGAAGTCGGGGCGACGAGAGTCGAAGTATGCAGCGACTCCCAAGTCGTCACCTCGCAGATAAACGGGAGCTACCAAGCCCGGGACCCCCTCCTCCAAAAGTACTTGGAAAAGGTTAAGCAAATGACAAGCCAGTTCCAGGAGGTCATTATCCAGCACGTTCCAAGAGAAAAGAACACACGAGCAGACCTTTTGTCGAAGCTCGCGAGCACAAAGCCAGGATCGGGTAACCGGTCGCTCATCCAGGGCATGGTGAAGGAACCGACGGTCGCCCTCCACCTGACGGAGTCGAGCCCCTCATGGCTGGACCCCATTACCAACTTCCTGGAACTCGGCAAGTTGCCTGAAGATGAGAAGGCGGCCAAAGCTTTAAGAAGGGAGGCGGCCAGATACGCAATCATACAGGGACAATTATTCAAAAAGGGACTCAGCCAGCCCCTATTGAAGTGTCTGCACCCCGACCAAACGGACTACGTGCTTAGAGAAGTCCACGAAGGGTGTTGCGGACATCACATCGGGGGCAAAGCCCTGGCAAGGAAGCTCATCCGAGCAGGATACTACTGGCCAACAATGATGAAGGACTCGAAGGAATTTGTCACAAAATGCACAAAGTGTCAACAAAACGCCAACTTCCACAAGGCGCCAGCCTCCGAGCTAAGCTCGCTAACGACTACACGTCCTTTTTCACAATGGGGAGTCGACCTCCTGGGACCCTTTCCAGTCGGCCCAGGACAAGTCAAATACCTCATTGTAGCCATTGACTACTATACCAAATGGGTAGAGGCTGAACCACTAGCCACGATATCGTCCTCCAACTGCCGGAAGTTCATGTGGAGGCAGGTGATAACCCGTTTCGGCATCCCAGAGGTCGTTATCTCGGACAATGGGACCCATTTCACTGACAAGAAGTTCATGGAATTTCTCTCCGGCCTGGGGATAAAGCAAAAGTTCTCCTCAGTAGAACACCCCCAAACAAACGGGCAGGTAGAGGCCGCAAACAAAGTCATCCTTCTTGGTCTAAAGAAGCGCCTAGACAGTAAGAAGGAAAACTGGGCCGACGAACTCCCCTCCGTCTTATGGTCCTACCGGACAACCGAGCAAAGCGCCACGGGGGAAACCCCCTTTCGCCTAACCTACGGGGTCGACGCGGTAATACCAGTCGAAATCGGCGAACCAAGCCCCCGACTACTCCTCGCGGGCATGAGCGAAGCGATTGAGAAAGACCTGATCGAAGAAACAAGGGAGATGGCTCACCTAACAGAAACGGCGCTGAAACAAAGAATAGCCCTACGTTACAACGCAAAAGTCCTCAAACGAGACTTCGAAGAAAGGGACCTCGTCCTGCGACGCAGCGACATCGGCGTCCCGACCCCAGGAGAAGGCAAGCTGGCGGCAAATTGGGAAGGTCCCTACAGGGTAAGGGAGGCACTCGGCAAGGGCGCTTACAAACTCGAAAAACTTGACGGCAAGGAAATACCCAGAACATGGAACGCAAGTAACCTAAAGAGGTTCTACTCCTGACACACCGGCTCACCGACCAGGGAGCCTAGCCAGATAGTTAGTATTCGCCCCATCCACATGTTAATTCAACTTGTTTATTTACTTTGTCAAATACTTACCCAACTGACGAGTAATTTTCACTTGTTCAAATTTTTTACTTGTTAAAACTTTCTTACTTCATATCTGCTCCTCGTGACCAAAATCTAAAACGGCACCCCGGGACTGATCACCCCGGGAGCCAGACGGCTCATAGGCCTCAACCAGTTCGACGACTACGCGACCGAATCGGTCCGAACTGCTACCAAATGCGAAAACGGCAAGACGGGCACAAGATATAAGCCCGCCCAGAATAAACGGTAACACGAAAACGACAACACGACAAAATAATGAAACAAGCAAAAATTGTAGCAATCAAACGACGATAGATAAAGCGTCAAAATACGGAACGGACAAGTAAAATTGTTCAAGGCAAACAAAACGACAAAGTATCAACAAGTTGTTCAACAAATGCATTACAAAATATCCTAAGTTACGAGACTTCACTTCCTCGGCATATCGACAATTTTCCCGTCCTGGATAGTCTTGAAAACACCAATTGACGACGTCTCGAAATCAGGAGCAGCAATCTTCAGCTGGGCCTTCAGGGCATCTTCGGTCATCAAGATGGCATTCTTCCCTTGCTCCTTGGCCACCTTAAGCTTCTTCCTAATATCAACGGCCTCTGCCTTAGCGGCTTTCGCCTCCGAGATGGCCTGCTCCCGCTCCTTTTCCAAAGCGACAACTCGACCCTAAGCGGCGTTCAGTTGACCTTCCAATGTCATCTCACGCTCAAGAAGCCGAGCCACGGTCTCATCGGACGCCTTTAGCCTCTCCGCAACAAACGACGACTTCTCCTCAGCAGCATTAAGCTTTCCCCCCATCTCGGACAGCTGACCCTGGAGGAGCTCAACTTGAGCCTTAAAGTCATTATTCGCCTTAACAGAAGACTCAAGCTTCCTCCGAAGCGCCTCCATACCAGATAGCTCAAACTCGGCCTTCCGAGCTATCACGGCCCCGCGAAGCAAGGTGCGATACATCCACCTCGCCTGCCCGGACAGCTCGGTTGCATGAAAATGCTCTTCTGTCCCAGGTATCAGCTGGGAGTCAATGAACTTGGAAGCATCAAAATTCCTCTCCATTACGGTTAGGACCCCCTCCGGGCTGGAAGACATCTTTCGTTTCTTAGGGGTGTGGATAAGCTCCACGTCGCTATCCGGATGAGGGGAGAGGGTCGCCTTCCCGTCAGCAGGTCCTTCCTCATGGGCAGGGGAAGCCGGACCCCCTAAGCCCTGCTTTCCCGACGTCTCGGTATCCTGGGCAGGGGAAGCCTGGCCCTCTTTTTCCCCTGACGGACCCTCCGACTTGCCGGCGTCCTTCTCCTCGGCATTCTCATCATCACTAGCCTCAAAGAAGGTCTTCATCAGATTCTCGAGACCGGTCACGGTGGCAGACATTTCCACTGCGAATAAACAACAAGAACGTTAGTCGTCAAACCGGAAATAAGAAGAACAACGACAAAGAAACATAGACAAATAAGAAAAGTAACTCACGAATATAGCTCCGGCCGGCCTCCCGTTCACCCATAAGAAGGTGGGGATTCACAGGATTCTTTTCAAAGATAGCAAGAAGAACGTTCGCTATATTCTTATCTACAGCCGACAACCTCTTGTACGATACTTTCACAAAAGGATTCGACCCCGCGCCGAAGCTCCAGTAAGTCTGGATAAGGCGCTCCCCCTCTAACGACAACCAGAAGGGGTGGCGACCCTTGACGGGACGAACCTTGAAATACTTATCCTTAAAACCATGGTAGGAATCCTCAAAAAGGCTAAAAATCTTCCTACCCTGGGCAGCACGGAAAGAAAGAAACCCTTTTCTTGCTTTCCCCTGTTTGGAGGGGTTGGTAAGGTTGAAATAAAAGAGAAAAACGTCCACCGACGCCGGTAGCTCTAAGTACTCGCAGACCATCTCGAAACAGCGGATCGAAGCCCAGCTGTTCGGATGAAGTTGAGACGGGGGGACGGATATCCGGTTCAGCAGCGCCATTTGAAAATCGGAGAACGGTATCCGAACACCAACTTGTGTGAACATGGATTTATAAAACCAGATCCAATCGGGGACGCGAGGAGAATGAAAATTGAGCTCGTAAATACGCTCATGAGGAAGCGGGACAATGGCCTCATAGTTGGCCTCCTCATCAGTACCCCCACACAAGTAGCCGGCTTGCCGGAACTCCGTCAGCTCCCCCAAGTCCATCTGGTTGGGTGAACTCCTTATATCGTCGGTCACCCAAGCATACGGGTCGTAAGCCGCAGCAGATCCGGAAGACCGGGAGACAACGCGAGGCATACCTACAGCGGGGTACCACTCCGTTAGTCTATGAGGCCGGGAGCCCGAAAAATTCTCAGAAACTATACCTTTTCAACTCAATCATAACCATATACGACTAGAAACTACACCTACCTCACAAAATCACCCAAAAAGGCCTATCCTGGAATGGTACCCCTTCCCTAACTCACCTATCCCAACACTACAAAAACCTCTTAACAAAAATAAAACCAGCCATGCAGTAGATGCAAACAACAAATCACACAACAACAGAGCATAACGCAGATACCAGAAGAGAGAAACCAGAAGATTACCTGGAACGATGAAGGAGATCTGGGCTGGAAGTTGAAGCAGGAAGGAGTTCGCGCAGGAAGCTTTGGATGATTAGGGAGAGAAGGAGTTGGAAATGATAGGAGTGGGAGGTGGATAGGGAGAAAACTGTTTAAAAACCACCCCCAAAAGCGCGAAAGGGAGCAGGGGCAAGATAGTCTTTGCGCACGGATTTTTTCAAATCATTATGAGCATTAAATGCCCAGCGCGGAGAACGAAACGGCAAACAGATGCCACAGCAGATCAAGAGACACGCGCACAAGAGACGCGTCCCTTCCACGATCAGCCGACCCAACGACAACACACGAGTGTAAACATCACGCGCCACCAATGGCCTCCACGGCCATCGCTGACGCGTCGGGGGCACTGTTACGGCCTGGCCCAAAACTCGCGCGGGTCAATCCGACCCGAGTTCTCGCCGGCCCAGTGGTGCGTCCTCCACCCGACCCGGACACGCGTCCCGTACGGCTCGCACACAGCCGTGGGACAACACCTTTGAGGGTATGGGCTTGCCCACTGGAAGGGCCCACTACTGACATGTATATAAGGGGGAGGTTGGCTCTCCCCCCAAGGTACGTCACATTCTTACACCACCTCCTTTCCGCCTGCACATATTCTGACAAGAGCGTCGGAGTGTCTTTGCAGGTGGCACCCCCCTCTCCGTACAAAGTGCTCGGGATCTCGCCCACTCGGGACCAGGAAACCACGACCAGACGAGCCCCTCCACCATCCGAAACGTTGACCTCAGGGTCTTAACCCGAACCGTCCGGTACCCGGCCTACCGAACACCATCCAAACCAAACCAATTGTAATTTGGTTCGATTTTTCGCTTTTTACAGTGAAAAGAACCAGTATTATGCAGTGAAAAGAACTTGTATATATTTTTATGCATCTTATACTACCATGATAAAATAAAAATCAACGAAAGGATTTAGCTTTTATTCAAAAAACAAGACAACATAAAATTAAGCCATCCTTGCCTAACAAAATTAAGACATAAATTAGAACAATAAATTTAAAACAACATAAATTAGAACATCATACCACAAACTCAAATTAAATTATTAAAACAGTGAACATTAAAAAATTAGATAATTAAAACAACACTCAACAAATTTCAAACAAAAATTTTCAAATAGAGTCACAAATTTTCAAAGTAGACAACCACAACTTATCAAAGTTGCAAGAACAAATTAGAAAGAATAGTCTTAATCTTGCATGAAGACCCCACAACCAGGGCAAATTGGTCCACGACTCTCATCCTCGTCTCTCCACTCACTCAAAAATGGGTTCCTACCCTCTTTCCTTGGCGTGTTTCTTTTTTGTGTCGTTTGAATGGCGTAGTTGTCGTTTATTGCAAGAGCAATCAAGTAAGGAACTTTTCTAGTCCGAACACAATTATCTACACTCCATTAATGTAAAATGACGCTTTAGCTAAATAAGTATAAAAAATCGAAGAGCACAGTGCGATAAACTCTTAAGTGGTTGATGAAGTGCGTTGTTAAAGAAGAAAAATTTGGATGTAGGAAAATAAGGATCTACAGAGAAAAATATTGCCATGGCTTCCAATGCATGAAGCGAAGTAGAGAGAAACACTGGTTCAAGTTATGCAGTTGAGGGAATGAAGAAGAAGGACAGGATTATAACGATGTGAAGAAGAAAAGAAGAAAAAAAAAGAAAGAAGAGTAAAATTGTTGGGCCTGTTTGGACTTCGGCCCGTTACTGACAAAAAAAGTTTGTTTAACTTATGACCACGAAAATGCCACCTCGTTTGACTATATGAACTACCATCTCGGTCCTCTCTATTTTTCAAAGTGACAACACATTCTTTAAGATAAAAACGATACACTTTAGTCTCTGTCCTCTATTTTTATGACACAATGCGATCCTTATGAGTATTTTTCGAGTTAAACACCAAAGTAGTCCATGAGATTCACAAAATGCACCGATTTGATTCCTGACTTTCCAATTACACTATTTATGTCCTCGACTTTGGAAAAAAATGCATCTAGTTAGTCCCTTCCTCTTTTTCCGTCGAAACTCCTTCCCGGCGGCAGTGATTTGACAATTTTTTGCCATGCTGGAGTTAGAATTGCAGTAGAAGGAATTGGGTTTGCAGTTGATTGATTTGGAATTGGGTTTGTAGTTGATTTGTCATCTGGGGTTTGATTTGAGCTATTCATAGGTGTTTTCTTGTTAGTCTGTAAGTCACCATGGCAAACCTCTTGTGCTTCATAATCAAGTAACATCACAGCCCCTTTCCCTTCCATCAGTTCAGGTGTGGAAACTCCATGTTCAAAGTAAACATCAACTACTCCATCATTTCTCTCTGCATGGAAGCACATCTCCCTTAGTTCATCATCACTGGTCAGAGCTCTCAGTCCCACCTCCAAGCTCCTGCCGAGAACCAGCCACCAGCACTCAACTACCTTGTCATACCCCAGCTCCTTGAAATAGTTTCTCACGAAAAAAACATCAAGTGTATCTTCATCTAAATCTCCTAAGCAACTTCAGTTGTTAGGTGAGTAAACCAATTTTCTATCATCATTCTTCTTAAACGTCCCACCATGGTGAAACATGATATCCAGCAATTTTTCTATCTACACTGAAAAACAGGTATAACAATTTATCTAATGTATGCTACTGATAATACAATCAAGAAACCACAGTAGAAAATATTCTAATATTGTTTAAAAACAGATACTTCATCACATTACCATTTAGAAACACCCTCATTTTCTGTGTGAAAACAGAGCATTCAC